>NW_025765839.1:0-101875 GCF_003918875.1 Haliotis rubra | reverse complement strand
GATCTGTGGGGACTGATATCTAGTGGCACATGGTGGGGCTCAGATCTGTGGGGACTGATACTGATATCGGGTTGCACATGGTGGGCTCCAGATCTGTGGGGACTGATACTGATATCTAGTTGCACATGGTGGGCTCAGATCTGTGGGGACTGATATCTAGTTGCACATGGTGGGCTCAGACCTGGGGACTGATATCTAGTGGCACATGGTGGGCCCAGATCTGTGGGGACTGATATCTAGTGGCACATGGTGGGCTCAGATCTGTGGAAACTGATATCGGGTTGCACATGGTGGGCTCCAGATCTGTGGGGACTGATATCTAGTTGCACATGGTGGGCTCAGATCTGGGGACTGATATCTAGTGGCACATGGTGGGCTCATATCTGTGGGGACTGATATCTAGTGGCACATGGTGGGCTCAGATCTGTGGGGACTGATATCTAGTTGCACATGGTGGGCTCAGATCTGTGGGGACTGATACTGATATCGGGTTGCACATGGTGGGCTCAGATCTGTGGGGACTGATACTGATATCGGGCATTGCATGGTGGGCTCAGATCTGTGGGGACTGATACTGATATCTAGTTGCACATGGTGGGCTCCAGATCTGTGGGGACTGATATCTAGTTGCACATGGTGGGCTCAGACCTGGGGACTGATATCTAGTGGCACATGGTGGGCTCATATCTGTGGGGACTGATATCTAGTGGCACATGGTGGGCTCCAGATCTGTGGGGACTGATATCTAGTTGCACATGGTGGGCTCCAGATCTGGGGACTGCCATCTTGTTGCACATGGTGGGCTCATATCTGTGGGGACTGATATCTAGTGGCACATGGTGGGCTCCAGATCTGTGGGGACTGATATCTAGTGGCACATGGTGGGCTCAGATCTGGGGACTGCTATCTTGTTGCACATGGTGGGCTCAGATCTGTGGGGACTGATATCTAGTGGCACATGGTGGGCTCAGATCTGTGGGGACTGCTACCTAGTTGCACATGGTGGGCTCCAGATCTGTGGGGAATGATATCTAGTTGCACATGGTGGGCTCAGATCTGTGGGGACTGATATCTAGTTGCACATTTTGGCTCAGACCTGGGACTGCTACCTAGTTGCACATGGTGGGCTCAGATCTGTGGGGACTGATATCTAGTGGCACATGGTGGGCTCCAGATCTGTGGGGACTGCTACCTAGTGGCACATGGTGGGCTCAGATCTGTGGGGGACTGATATCTAGTGGCACATGGTGGGCTCAGGTCTGTGGGGACTGATATCTAGTGGCACATGGTGGGCTCAGATCTGTGGGGACTGATATCTAGTGGCACATGGTGGGCTCCAGATCTGTGGGGACTGATATCTAGTGGCACATGGTGGGCTCCAGACCTGGGGACTGATATCTAGTGGCACATGGTGGGCTCAGGTCTGTGGGGACTGATATCTAGTGGCACATGGTGGGCTCCAGATCTGTGGGGACTGATATCTAGTTGCACATGGTGGGCCAGACCTGGGGACTGATATCTAGTGGCACATGGTGGGCCTCAGACCTGGGGACTGATATCTAGTGGCACATGGTGGGAGGCTCAGACCTGGGGACTGATATCTAGTTGCACATGGTGGCCTCAGACCTGGGGACTGATATCTAGTGGCACATGGTGGGCTCAGATCTGTGGGGACTGATATCTAGTGGCACATGGTGGGCTCAGATCTGTGGATGCACATGTAAAACTGAAATCTGAGTCACAAAATAAGTCTAGGATCTCTGTTAGATCAATGGTTTCCTGTAGATGATTGTCTTTTGACACACTAAAATTATGCAACCCATGATAGCTACCTTAACTGGGTTGTGTCCGTGGGGAAAATTCCAAGGCCATTGTGTTGATGATGTCTGATGATGATATGCTGGTACTGTGTTATCCGGCTGACATTTCATTCTATTCCTATAAGAGGATTATGTTCGTCTTCAGCCCCGAACAAGGAGTACCACAATGGTCGGCCTGACTTGCTTCACAGCAATGGCGTGCCATCTGATGGCAGCAGCACCATCTCCAAGCACAACATCGCCATATCCTCCTCCACTGTAGTGTTTAAAGGGACTCAAGTGCAATGTCAGCTACCGTGTAGACGTTGGCGGCCTCCACAGCTGTAGGTCCGTCCATACCAACGGCTGAACGTTCCCAAAGAGGGAGTTGGTAAGAGAACCATGTCGGGTGTCATTGAGTCGACAGTGAGGTCTGTTCCTGTATGTTTACTGTGCATGATTTAGAGAATCTCAAGTTGGTGTTATAAGGCTGCTCTCCATTCCATAGCAGTTTATTCAGTTTATTTATTTGATCAGAATCAAGGGAGTCAGTACAACAAGATTTCAGATTCAGGGATGGAGCTATAGCAATGTATCAGAATTAGGGGTGGAGCTCACGGCAAGGTATCAGAGTTAGGGGTGGAGCTACAGCAAGCGTATCAGAATCAGGGGTGGATCTACAGCAAGGTATCAGAGTTAGGGTGGAGCTACAGCAGGGTATCAGAATTAGGGGGTGGAGCCACGGCAAGGTATCAGAGTTAGGGTTGGAGCTACAGCAAGGTATCAGAGTTAGGGGTGGGCTACGGCACTGAGGTATCAGAGAGTTAGGGGGTGGAGCTACAGCAAAGGTATCAGAGTTAGAGGGTGGAGCTACAGCAAGGTATCAGAGTTAGGCCAAGGGAGCTACTAGTGGAAGGTATCAGAGTTAGGGGTTGGAGCTACAGCAAGGTATCAGGCAGTTATCAGGTGGATCTACAGCAAGGTATCAGAGTTAGGGGGTGGAGCTACAGCAAGGTATCAGAGTTAGGGTTGGAGGCTACAGCAAGGTATCAGAGTTAGGGGGTGGAGCTACAGCAAGGTATCAGAACCAGGGTTGGAGCTACAGCAAATTATCAGGATCCAGGGTTGGAGCTATAGCAATGGAGCATCAGAATTAGGGTTGGAGCTACAGCAAGGTATCAGAATCAGGGGGTGGAGCTATGCAGCAGAGGTATCAGAATTAGGGGTGGAGCTACAGCAAGGTATCACAGTTAGGGTGGAGCTACAGCAAGGTATCAGAATCTAGGGGGTGGTGCTACATCAAGGTATCAGGGTTAGGGGGTGGAGCTACAGCAAGGTATCAGAGTTAGGGGTGGAGCCACAGCAAGGTATCAGAGATTAGGGCCATGGAGCTACAGCAGGTATCCAGCACACAGAGTTAGGGTGGAGCTGCAGCACAGGTATCCAAGTAGGGGGTGGAGCTACAGCAAGGTATCAGAGTTAAGGGCTGGAGCTACATAGCAAGGTATCCGAGTCAGGGTTGGGTATAGCAAGGTATCAGGGATTAGGGTTGGAGCTACAGGCAAGGTATCATCGAGTTAGGCACGGAGCTGGCAAGGGTTTCATAATCAGGGGTGGTGCTATATCATCAGGTATCCAGAAAATGGGGGTGGAGGTGGAGAAGCAGGAAGTAATCCAGAGTTAGGGGTGGAGCTACGACAAGGGTATCAGAGTTAGGGTGGATCTACAGCAAATGGTATCAGAAAGAGTTAGGGGTTGAGCTACAGCAAGGTGGCATCAGAGTCAGGGGTGGTAGCCTACAAAGGTATCAGAATTAGGCGGGGAGCTGGACATTTAGGTATCAGGGAAGGGGTGGAGCCACGGCAAGGTATCAGGAGTTAGGGTTGGAGCCACGGATAAGGTATCAGGAGTTAGGGGGTGGAGCTACATCAAGGTATCAGAGTTAGGGGTGGAGCTACAGCAGAGTTAGGGGTGGAGCTACAGTTTCAGGGAACCAGGAGCTGTATCAAGCGCGTATTCAGGAGTTTGAGGGGTAGAGCTACATGCAAGCGATCAGAGCCGTTAGGGGTGGAGCTACGGTGAAGAAATTATCAGAGCGCCTCAGGGGTGGAGCACACAGCAAAGGTATCAGAATTAGGGGTGGAGCTACAGCAAGGTATCAGGGGTTAGGGTGGAGCTTACAGCAAGGTATCAGAACCAGGGGGAGCTGGATATACAGCAAGGTATCAGGAGTTAGGGGTGGAGCTACAGCAAGGTATCCAGAGTTAGGGCTGGAGCCACAGCAGAGGTGTCATCAGAATTACAGCAAGGTATCCAGGAGTTAGGTGGAGCTACAGCAAGGTATCAGAATTAGGGGTGGAGGTATCACAGCAAGGTATCAGGGGAGCGGGGGTGGAGCTACATCCCAAGGTGTCAGGAATCAGGGTGGAGCTACAGCAAGGTATCAGAGTTAGGGGTGGAGCTCGCATTGCAAAAGGTATCAGAGTTAGGGGTGGAGCTACAGCAAGGTATCAGAATCGGGGTGGGATTGCTATATCAGCATCAGAGTTAGGGGTGGAGCTACAGCAAGGGCATCCAGAGTTAGGGGTGGAGCCACATCAAGGTATCAGAGTTAGGGGTGGAGCTACAGCAAGGTATCAGAGTTAGGGGTGGGCTACAGCAAGGCATCAGAGTCAGTGGAGCTACAGCAAGGTATCAGAGTCAGGGGTGGAGCTACATCAAGGTATCAGAGTTAGGGTTGGAGCTAGCAGCAAGGTATCCAGAGTTAGGGGTGGAGCCACAGCAAGGTATCAGAGTTAGGGGTGGAGCCAGCAAGGTATCAAGAGTTAGGGTTGGAGCTACAGCAAAGGGTATAATCAGGTAGTATCAAGAATTGGAGCGGTTTCGCTGCGGTATCAGAGTTAGGGGGTGGAGCCACAGCAAGGTATCAGAGTTAGGGGTGGAGCTACAGCAGGTATCAGGAGTTAGAGGGTGGAGCCTACAGCAAAGCATCAGAATTAGGGGTGGAGCTACAAGGTATCAGAATCAGGCAGGAGCTACATTTTTAGGTATCAATAGTCGGTGAATTTGGAGCTAGCCGCACGCATCAGCATCAGAGTTGGAGCTATATTGGAGTATCAGAGTTAAGGAGTGGAGCTATGCACCAAGGTATCCAGAGTTAGGGGTGAGGCTACAGCAAGGTATCAGATAGGGGGTGGAGCTTCGTAGCAAGGTATTAGAGTTAGGGGTAGAGCTACGCGCAGGTATCAGAGTTAGGGTTGGAGCTACAGCAGCAAGGTATCAGAATCAGGGTTGTAGCTGGCAGCAAGGTAATCAGAGTTAGGGGTGGAGCTACAGCAAGGTTTCAGAATTCAGGGCTTAGTTTGGGGTGCTACAGGAATTAGGTATCAGAAGCGGGGCGGTAGGGGTGGAGCTACAGCAGGTATCCAGAGTTAGGGGTGGAGCCACAGCAAAGGTATCAGAGTTAGGGGTGGAGCTACAGCAAGGTATCAGAATTAGGGGGAGGAGCATCCAGCAAGGTATCAGAGTTAGGGGTGGAGCTACGGCAGGTATCCAAGAATTAGGGTTAGAGCCAGCAAAAGCATCAGAGTTAGGTGGAGCCTACAGCAAGGTATCAGAGTTAGGGGTGGAGCTACAGCAAGCAGATATCAGAGTTAGGTGGAGCTATGTATCAAGGTATCAGAAGAGTCAGGGGTGGAGCTACAGCAAGACGTATCAGAGTTAGGGTTGGAGCTATATCAAGGTATCAGTTAGGGTGGAGCTACAGCAAGGTATCAGAGTTAGGGGGTGGAGCTACATCAAGGTATCAGAGTTAGGGTGGTGCTACATCAAAGGTATCCAGAGTTAGGGGTGGGAGCCACAGCAAGGTATCAGAGTTAGGGTGGAGCTACAGCAAGGTTTCATAGTCAGGGGTAGTGCAGCATATCCAAGGTATCAGAATTAGGGGTGGAGCTACAGCAAGGTATCAGAGTTAGGGGTGGAGCAGCAAGGTATCAGAGTTAGGGGTGGAGCTACAGCGGGTTTCATAATCAGGGGAGTGGTGCTAAGGCTATCAGAGTTAGGGTGGAGCTACAGCAAGGTATCAGAGTTAGGGGTGGAGCTATTATCATAGTCAGGGTGGAGATACAGCACAGCTAAGTGAGGTATCAGGAGTTAGGGGTGGAGCTACAGCAAGGTATCAGAGTTAGGGGTGGAGCTACAGCAAGGTATCAGAGGTATTAGGGTTGGAGGCTACAGCAAGGTATCAGAGTTAGGGGGTGGAGCTACAGGTATCAGAATCAGGCAGGAGCTACATCAAGGGCATCAGAATTAGGGGTGGAGCTACAGCAAGCGGTATCAAGTTGAGGGTGGAGCTACAGCAGATGTCAGGGTGCAGGGATGGAGCTACAGCAAGGTATCAGAGTTAGGGGTGGGAGCTGGCAGGAATATCAGAGTTAGGGGTGGAGCTATATCAAGGTATCAGAGTTAGGGGTGGAGCTACAGCAAGGTATCAGGTTAGGGGGTGGAGCTATATCAAGGTATCAGAGTTAGGGGTGGGTGGGCTGGCAAGGTATGGGAGTTAGCTACAGCAAGGTATCAGAAGTGGGGGTGGAGCTTCACGGCAAAGGTATCAGAGTTAGGGTTGGAGCTACAGCAAGGTATCAGAGTTAGGGGTGGAGCTATATCAAGGTATCAGAGTTAGGGGTGGAGCTACAGCAAGATATCAGAGAGTTAGGGGGTGGAGCTATATCAAAGGTATCAGAGTTAGGGGTAGAGCTACAGCAAAGGTATCAGAGTTAGGGGTGGAGCTATAGCAAAGGTATCAGAGTTGGGGGTGGAGCTACACAGCAAGGTATCAGAGTTAGGGGTGGAGCTACAGCAAGGTAATCAGAGTTAGGGGGCTACAGCTTGAGGTATCAGCCATAGGGGTGGAGCTACTGCAAGGTATCCAGAGTTAGGGGAGCTACAGTGGCTCATAGTCCAGGGGTGGAGCCATATCAAAAAGGCATCAGAGTTAGGGGTGGAGCTACAGCAAGGTATGCACAGAGTCAGGGGTGGTGCTACATCAAGGTATCAGAATTAGGGGTGGAGCTATACAAGGTATCAGAGTTAGGGGTGGAGCTACAGCAAGGTATCAGAGTTAGGGGTGGGAGCTACAGCTAGGGGTGGAGCTACAAGGTATCAGAAAGTTAGGGGGTGGAGCTACAGCAAGGTATCAGAGTTAGGGTGGAGCTGAGCTATCAGCAAGGTATCAGCAAGGTATGGAGCTACAGCAAGGTATCATTAGGGGGTGGAGCTACAGCAAGGTATCAGAGTTAGGAGTTAGGAGCTACAGCAAGGTATCAGAGTTAAAGGGGTGGGAGCTACAGCAAGGTATCAGAGTTAGGGGTGGAGCTACAGCAAAGGTATCAGAATTAGGGGGTGGAGCTACAGCATCAGGTAGATATATCAGAGTTAGAGGGTGGAGCTACAGCAAGATATCAGAGTTAGGGGGTGGAGCTACAGCAAATAATCCAGTATCAAGAGTTAGGGTGGAGCTACAGCAAGGTATCAGAGTTAGAATATCAAGGTATCAAGTGGAGAGCTACAGCAAGGTATCAGATATCAAGTTAGAATTAGGGTGGAGCTACAGCAAGGATATCAGAGTTAAGAGGTGGAGCCGCAGGTGGAGCTACAGCAAGGTTCAGAGTTAGAGGGGCAGAGCTTTCAAGGTATCCAGAGTTAGGGTGGAGCTACAGGCATCAAGGTATCACAGCAAGGTATCAGAGTAGTGAGGCTTCATAATCCCGGTGGAGCTATCAAGGGGAATTAGGGAGCTACAAGGTATCAGAGTTAGGGGTGGAGCTACAGCAAGGGTATCAGGCAGTTAGGGTTGGAGCCACAGGTATTAGAGTTAGGGGTGGAGCTACAGCAAGGTATCATCAGAGTTAGGGGCAAAGCTATAGCAAGGTATCAGAGTTAGGGTGGAGCTACAGCAAGGTATCAGAGTTAGGGAGCTACGGAGCTATCAGAGTTAGGTATCAGAATATCAGGGGTGGAGCTGGGACAGCAAGGTATCAGGAGTTAGGGAGCCACAGCAAGGCATCAGAGGGGTTGGAGCTACAGCAAGGCATCAGAGTTAGGGGTGGAGCTACAGCAAGGTATCAGAGTTAGGGTTGGAGCTACAGCAAGGTATCAGAGTTAGGGGGAGCTGGCTAGCCAGCAAGGTATCTCAGAATTAGGGTGGAGCTACAGCAAGGTATCAGAGTTAGGTGGAGCTACAGCAAGGTATCAGAATTAGGGGTGGAGCTACAGCAAGGTATCAGAGTTAGGGGGTGGAGCTACAGCAAGGTATCAGAGTCAGGGGTGGAGCTACAGCAAGGTATCAGAGTTAGGGTGGAGCTACAGCAAGGTATCAGAGGGGTGGAGCTAGGGGGGTGGAGCTACAGCAAGGTATCAGAGTTAGGGTTGGAGCTACAGCAAGGTATCAGAGTTAGGGGGTGGAGCTACAGCAAGGTATCAGAGTTAGGGGTGGAGCTACAGCAAGGTATCAAGGTATCAGAAGGGGTGGAGCTACAGCAAGGTAGGGTATCAGAGTATAGGTTAGGTGGAGCTACAGCAAGGTATCAGAGTTAGGGGTGGAGCTACAGCAAGGTATCAGAGTCAGGGGGTGGAGCTACAGCAGGTATCAGAGTTCAGGGGGGTGGAGCTACAGAGCTACAGGTGGTTATGGAGCTACAGGTAGGTTAGGGGGTGGAGCACAGCAAGGTATCAGAGTTAGGGGGTGGAGCCACAGCAAGGTATCAGAGTTGGAGCTACAGCAGGGAATTAGTGGAGCTACAGCAAGGTATCAGAGTTAGAGGTGGAGCCTACAGCAAGGTATCAGAGTTAGGGTGGAGCTAAGGTATCAGAGTTAGGGGTGGAGCTACAGCAAGGTATCAGAGTTAGGGGTGGAGCTACAGCAAGGTATCAGAGTTAGGGGTGGAGCTACAGCAAGGTATCAGAGTTAGGGGTGGAGCTACAGCAAGGTATCAGAGTTAGGGTTGGAGCTACAGCAAGGTATCAGAGTTAGGGGTTGAGCTACAGCAAGGTATCAGAGTTAGGGTTGGAGCTATATCAAGGTATCAGAATTAGGGTTGGAGCTACAGCAAGGTATCAGAGTTAGGGGTGGAGCTACAGCAAGGTTTCATAATCAGGGGTGGTGCTATATCAAGGTATCAGAATTAGGGGGTGGAGCTACGGCAAGGTATCAGAGTTAGGGGTGGAGCTACAGCAAGGTATCAGAGTTAGGGGTGGATCTACAGCAAGGTATCAGAGTTAGGGGTGGAGCTACAGCAAGGTATCAGAGTTAGGGGTGGAGCTACAAGGTATCAGAATCAGGCAGGAGCTACATCAAGGTATCAGAGTTAGGGTGGAGCTACAGCAAGGTATCAGAGTTAGGGGTGGTGCTATATCAAGGTATCAGAATTAGGGGTGGAGCTACAGCAAGGTATCAGAGTTAGGGGTGGAGCTACAGCAAGGTATCAGAGTTAGGGGTGGAGCTACAGCAAGGTATCAGAGTTAGGGGTTGAGCTACAGCAAGGTATCAGAGTTAGGGGTGGAGCTACAAGGTATCCCGAAACAGGCAGGAGCTACAGCAAGGTATCAGAGTTAGGGGTGGAGCTACAGCAAGGTATCAGAGTGGGGGTGGAGCTACAGCAAGGTATCAGAATTAGGGGTGGAGCTACAGCAAGGTATCAGAGTTAGGGGTGGAGCTACAGCAAGGTATCAGAATTAGGGGTGGAGCTACAGCAAGGTATCAGAGTTAGGGGTGGAGCTACAGCAAGGTATCAGAGTTAGGGTTGGAGCTACAGCAAGGTATCAGAGTTAAGGGTGGATCTACAGCAAGGTATCAGAGTTAGGGTTGGAGCTACAGCAAGGTATCAGAGTTAGGGGTGGAGCTACAGCAAGGTATCAGAGTTAGGGGTGGAGCTACAGCAAGGTATCAGAGTTAGGGTTGGAGCTACAGCAAGGTATCAGAGTTAGGGGTGGAGCTACAGCAAGGTTTCAGAATCGGGTGGTGGTGCTACAGTAACATCTCAACACCCCTTGATCTTTTTTAACTTTTCTATGTGGGTTTAATAAGCACCCTGGATTATGCCCTAATAAAAAACTTATACATGCTTATTATTGTGATTCTGAGAACTGATCGTAACTGCCTTGCAGTTGAGCCAGCCACCAACGTTCGTGTACCGTACAACTCATCGTCAGTTTGGGTGGAGTGGAAGTCAGATGTCACGCCTCGACACTGGACTGTTGTATGGTGCCGGGGAGACAATGACATTTGCGAGGTAATTTTGGTCAAATTTTTATCCATAAAGTAATTGATTTGACAGCAGCAGTCATTGAATTCTCTGATCAGTCTCGAAAATCTGTTCACTGTTTCCATGGAAGAGCCAAGTCAGAATTCCTTTACCTGTCATTGGCTAAAAGTATGTTTAAATATTGGTGTCTTGTCTGCTAATATCGAAATCTTTACTTGCATAAACACTTTCCTTTTGCTCTTTACATATTTTTCAAAAATATTTGCGGATAGTGTTAGACCCTGAAGACCAGGGACTTCACACAGCAAGAAAAGAGCTGAGACTATTGTAACATTTGTAATTTTACACAGAATTTTGACAGTTGCAGTTGTAGCTTCTTAAATAATGCATATGTGGCATCTCTTCAGATAATATATATGCCCCTTGATGTAGAAGAGTGTCTCCACTATATGTATGCCTCTATGCCCCTTGATGTAGAAGATTGTCTCCACTATATGTATGCCTCTATGCCCCTTTGATGTAGATGATTGTCTCCACTATATGTATGCCTCTATGCCCCTTTGATGTAGAAGAGTGTCTCCACTATATGTATGCCTCTATGCCCCTTGATGTAGAAGATTGTCTCCACTATATGTATGCCTCTATGCCCCTTTGATGTAGATGATTGTCTGCACTATATGTATGCCTCTATGCCCCTTGATGTAGAAGAGTGTCTCCACTATATGTATGCCTCTATGCCCCTTGATGTAGATGATTGTCTCCACTATATGTATGCCTCTATGCCCCTTGATGTAGAAGATTGTCTCCACTATATGTATGCCTCTATGCCCCTTGCTGTCGATGATTGTCTCCACTATATGTATGCCTCTATGCCCCTTGATGTAGATGATTGTCTCCACTATATGTATGCCTCTATGCCCCTTGATGTAGAAGATTGTCTCCACTATATGTATGCCTCTATGCCCTTGATGTAGATGTAGATGATTGTCTGCACTATATGTATGCCTCTATGCCCCTTGATGTAGAAGAGTGTCTCCACTATATGTATGACACTATGCCCCTTGATGTAGTAGAAGATTGTCTCCACTATATGTATGCCTCTATGCCCCTTGATGTAGAAGACCATATGTATGCCTCTATATGTAGAAGATTGTCTCCACTTGCCTGCCTCTATGCCCCTTGATGTAGAAGAGTATGTCTCCACTACTATATGTATGCCTCTATGCCCCTTTGTAGATGTCTCCACTATATGTATGAAGAGATTGTCTCCACTATATGTATGCCTATATGCCCCTTGATGTAGAAGAGTGTCTCCACCATATGTATGCCTCTATGCCCTTGATTGATGTAGAAGAGTGTCTCCACCCTCTATATGTATGCCTCTATGCCCCTTTGATGTAGAAGATTGTCTCCACTATATTTATGCCTCTATGCCCCTTGATGTAGAAGATTGTCTCCACTATATGTATGCCTCTATGCCCCTTGATGTAGAAGAGTGTCTCCACTATATGTATGCCTCTATGCCCTTTGATGTAGAAGATTGTCTCCACTATATGTATGCCTCTATGCCCCTTGATGATGTAGATGATTGTCTGCACTATATGTATGCCTCTATGCCCCCTTGATGTAGAAGATTGTCTCCACTATATGTATGCCTCTATGCCCCTTGATGTAGAAGAGTGTCTCCACCATATGTATGCCCTCAATGCCCCTTGATGTAGATGATTGTCTCCACTATATGTATGCCTCTATGCCCCTTGATGTAGAAGAGTGTCTCCACCATATGTATGCCTCTATGCCCCTTGATGTAGATGATTGTCTCCACTATATGTATGCCTCAATGCCCCCTTGATGTAGATGATTGTCTCCACTATATGTATGCCTCTATGCCCCTTTGATGTAGATGATTGTCTCCACTATATGTATGCCTCTATGCCCCTTTGATGTAGATGATTGTCTGCACTATATGTATGCCTCTATGCCCCTTGATGTAGAAGATTGTCTCCACGATATGTATGCCTCTATGCCCCTTGATGTAGATGATTGTATCCACTATATGTATGCCTCTATGCTCCTTTGATGTAGAAGAGTGTCTCCACTAAATGTATGCCTCTATGCTCCTTGATGTGTAGATGATTGTCTCCACTATATGTATGCCTCTATGCCCCTTTGATGTAGAAGATTGTCTCCACTAAATGGAAGCCTCTATGCCCCTTTGATGTAAAAGAGTGTCTCCACTATATGTATGCCTATATGCCCCTTGATGTAGAAGAGTGTCTCCACTATATGTATGCCTCTATGCCCTCTTGATGTAGAAGATTGTCCACTCCACTATATGTATGCCTCTATGCCCCTTGATGTAGAAGATTGTCTCCACTATATGTATGCCTCTATGCCCCTTGATGATGTAGAAGAGCCTCTATGTCTCCACCATATGTATGCCTCTATGCCCCTTGATGTAGATGATTGTCTCCACTATATGTATGCCTCAATGCCCCTTTGATGTAGAAGAGTGTCTCCACCATATGTATGCCTCTATGCCCCTTGATGTAGAAGAGTGTCTCCACTATATGTATGCCTCTATGCCCTTGATGTCGATGATTGTCTCCACTATATGTATGCCTCTATGCCCCTTGCTGTGTATGCCTCTATGATTGATCTCCCACTATATGTATGCCTACTATACTGAACAGAAGATGTCAGTATGAATATTTTAGGGAAGTTATCACATAAACCATTCAGTATCCCTTTACGCCTTTGTTCCTGTATGCCTAGGTCTGCCACAATATGTATACTGTGTGTGTATTTGCCATGGACTTTGGATGTGTGTTTGTGTTGCCAGGACGACCTGGACTGGTTGATTATCGATGGCAACCAGAGATCAGTTGTTGTGCCCTTTACAAACCAAGCTGGTATCATCTTTGCTGTTTCCATGACAACAGATGAGGGATTGAGCAGCAAGCTGATGTGGAGTTCCTGTTCCTATAATGTCGGCAAAAGTATGTGTGCCAGGATTGCTGGAACGTTTTCTGAGACTTAACCAATGATGTGTTATAGACAATCAAATATACAAAAGTATATGAAATATACGAAACCGATGTTATTGGCCCTTCACTGTACAAACATATTATATCATCGACTATACCCAACCCATTGACCATGGACTATACCCAACCTATTGACCATGGACTATACCCAACCTATTGACCATGGACTATACCCAACCTATTGACCATGGACTATACCCAACCTATTGACCATGGACTATACCCAACCTATTGACCATGGACTATACCCAACCTATTGACCATGGACTATACCCAACCTATTGACCATGGACTATACTCACACTGTTGACCTTCAACTATACCCAACCTATTGACCATGGACTATACTCACACTGTTGACCTTCAACTATACCCAACCTATTGACCATGGACTACAACTCCCAAACCTGTTGACCATTCAACTATACCTTCAACTATACAACCTATTGACCATGGACTATACTCACACTATTGACCTTCAACTATACCCAACCTATTGACCATAGACTATACTCACACTGTTGACCTTCAGCTATACCCCAACCTATTGACCATGGACTATACTCACACAATTGTTGACCTTCAACTATACTGAAACTATTGACCTTCAACTATACTCAACCCTATTGACCATGGACTATACTCACACTGTTGACCTTCAACTATACTGGAAACTATTGACCTTCAACTGTACTCAACCTATTGACCATGGACTATACTCACACTGTTGACCTTCAACTATACTCAAACTATTGACCATGGACTATACTCAAGGTTTTGACTATCGACTATACGCAAGGTTTTGACCAGAGCTGATCTTCAGCAACCCATGCTTGTCATAAGAGGCTACTGATGGAATCAGTGGTCAGGCTCGATGATTTTGTTGACACATGTCATAGTATCCTGATTGTATAGATTGATGCTCATGATGTCAATCACTAGGTCGTCTGGTTCAGACTATTTACAGACCACTGTCATACAGCTGGAGTATTGTGTAGTGTTACCTGGAGTATTGTGTAGTGGTACCTGGAGTATTGTGTAGTGTTACCTGGAGTATTGTGTAGTGTTACCTGGAGTATTGTGTAGTGTTACCTGGAGTATTGTGTAGTGTTACCTGGAGTATTGTTACTTGGAGTATTGTGTAGTGTTACCTGGAGTATTGTGTAGTGTTACCTGGAGTATTGTGTAGTGCTACCTGGAGTATTGTGTAGTGTTACCTGGAGTATTGTGTAGTGTTACCTGGAGTATTGTGTAGTGCTACCTGGAGTATTGTGTAGTGTTACCTGGAGTATTGTGTAGTGTTACCTGGAGTATTGTGTAGTGTTACCTGGAGTATTGTGTAGTGTTACCTGGAGTATTGTGTAGTGTTACCTGGAGTATTGTGTAGTGTTACCTGGAGTATTGTGTAGTGTTACCTGAGTATTGTGTAGTGTTACCTGGAGTATTGTGTAGTGTTACCTGGAGCATTGTGTACCTGGAGTATTGTGTAGTGTTACCTGGAGTATTGTGTAGTGTTACCTGGAGCATTGTGTAGTGGTACCTGGAGTATTGTGTAGTGTTACCTGGGTATTGTGTAGTGTTACCTGGAGCATTGTGTAGTGTTACCTGAGTATTGTGTAGTGTTACCTGGAGTATTGTGTAGTGCTACCTGGAGTATTGTTACCTGGAGTATTGTGTAGTGTTACCTGGAGTATTGTTACCTGGAGTATTGTGTAGTGTTACCTGAGTATTGTGTAGTGTTACCTGGAGTATTGTGTAGTGCTACCTGGAGTATTGTGTAGTGTTACCTGGGTATTGTGTAGTGTTACCTGAGTATTGTGTAGTGTTACCTGGAGTATTGTGTAGTGTTACCAACAAACAAACATCACAGTTAGATGGGTGTAAATGTTCCAGTGCAGCACTCACTGAACCCTGTGACTGCTTATAGCATCGTTAGTCAGCCCTGTTGATGATGTAGACACAGTGATAGTTCCTTTCTTGATATCTGTACCGTTTAGTCCCAGAGAACAAGCCGAGTGTTCCGATCCAGTCAACACCGAGGCCTGCCCTCGGCCTGACCGTGGATGTGGCTACCCGATGTGTGTCCTGAACAGACCCTCATCACCCACTACGTCATCGAAAGCACTGCATCAACAACTACACCGCTGCAGTGAGTCTATCATCCATACTTAGTACATGTGTGCCGATACAGCAGCACAGTGTTGTATCACGATACGCTGACTATCAATATAGTACCATATATGACTGTCTATAAGACGACCCCATGGATAAGACGACGACCCCCAAACTTGACCCTTAAAATCAGTGTCAAAATGATATGTTTCATGCATAAGTCGCGGTCTGTCGGCAAACACAGACCACAGACAACTGGCAGTTACCAATAATTTTAACTTTGGCCCACATTATTCAAAGAATTCACAATCGTATATATTAGCGCCTACTCACGGATCGAAGCGAAGTGTAGTTGACAGAAAATGCATAATATATTTTGTTTCTCTAAATATCATATGTATTGTAGCAACAAACTGGCTTGCTTATTTTACCCCATTCAACAATCACGAACTGATTACCGCCTCCTTTTCCATTGACTGCTAGTTTACAGTAACATCGGTAAAATGTGTGAATTTAAATGGCTTCCGTATTTTACCCCATTCCATGTGCGTACAAATTCTGCTTACCACGTTCATGAGGGTCCGTATAACCTTAGTGTTGATTATATATATTTTACATAAAAACTGTAATTAAAATTACACAATGCTAGGTTATATTTCTTTGGGTTAAATAATAGTACTCTGTATTATAATTTACTGACGACTGCGTCAGAATTCGTCCCGTTATATTTTTGTGCATGTTTGAACTTGTTCGCTGCTGATTGCTATTTCCGGCTTAAATACACACGGTAATCTTAATCTTAATTTATTATAGAGCAAAAACTGTAATTAAAATGACACAATGCTAGGATATATTTCTTTGGGTTAAATAATAGTATTCTGTATTATATTTTACTGATGACTGCGTCAGAATTCGTCCCGTTATATTATTGTGCATGTTTGAACTTGATCGCCGGGAAACATGTGCACAGCTGATTGCTATTTCCGGTACACACGGTAATCTTAATCCCTGCAAATAATACAATGCCCAGCAAAAACAATTTAGAACTTAAAAGGTAAATAATCTTGTCTAGTGATGTTAATTGCAAATTTGACGTCTCTACTGACAAAGTCGCCTTCTGTTGTTTGTTCACGCTAAGTGATACGATGTTGTTTTCTTACCCTGGAAAAAATTTTGACGAAAAGCGTAACCCATGGATAAGACGCACCCCTTCTACAGACTGCTTTTTTGGTCCTCAAAATTCGGCTTATAGGTACATCAGTTGACCACCTCGATCTGTATCGTACCCGTGAAGGTCCGGGTTAGAATGAACCTTCAGTAACCCATGCTTGTTGTAAGAGGCAACTAACGGGATCGGGTGGTCAGGCTTGCTGGCTTGGTTGATACATGTCATGCTGTGTCAACTGGATTGTCTGGTCCAGACTTGATTATTTACAGACCGCCGCCATATAGCTGGAATAGTGCAGCGTAAATCTAAACTCACTCACTCACTCACCTCTGTATCACAATACACACGTTTCATCATATTCTGATCTAAACAAATATCAAAAGCAGCAGTCTGAGAACCAGTTTATGCTGATTCACTAATACTTCCTGGTGGGCTGCACACAGCAGGCTCTGCACAGTGTCGCCATGCTGATATCTATCTCTCCTACAATCTCCCATCTTTCATGTCGGAAATTTGAATACAAATGATTCAGGGCGGTATTGTACCTGCAAAAAGAGTGAATGTGAACTCATAAAATACAAGCATTGGGACAAGAAATGTTTTAATGTTTGGTCATATTGGTCTGAAGATAAACTTAAGAAAAACTAAAAAGTAAGTGGCAGTCTGTTAGTTTTTTGTTTTTTGCTCTCTTCGTGACTATATCGAGTTAAGTCTTGCCCATTATATTATTTATGAATACAATAGTAAAACATGAATGCAGTAGTTATTTATGAATATGATTATTATACTTTTATACAACAGTTATACATTATTACACTTGTAGTTCATGAATACAATAGTAATAGGACAGTGGGGTAGCCTTGTGGTTAAAGCGTTCGCTTGTCGGTTCGATTCCACACATGGTTACAATGTGTGAAGTCCTTTCCTGGTGTTCCCTGCCATGATATTGCTGGAATATTGCTAAAAGGGGTGTAAAACTAAACACTCACTCACTCAATAGTAATAGATGAATACAATATTATACATGATTACAATAGTAATACCTGAATACAATAGTTACACATGAATACAATATGCATGAATACAATAGAAATCATGAGTACAATAGACATGCTTGAGTATAATAGTACAGCATCACACTACGGTCAACAGTGACTTCAGCTATAGATGTTGCCCCACATCACAGATATGGAATGTTTTTTCTTTGCCCTGAGTCAGTTCCTTGTTGGCTTCACAAGTCGGGATTATAAACGTCATATCCTGGTATTGATGGAATGATATGGATTGAAATGTTTTCAAGCAAAATATTGTTAAATAGAAATGACTTGTGTTAGATTTAAAATTTGATCCCCCAGCTAACGCAATATCCATACTTGGCCGATACAGGACAAGATGATGTCATACGGTAATTAATATGTTGTAAAGCTCTATGCATTGTGATTTGTGATGTAACGTAATTGTCTTGTGACAGCGACCAGTACAGTCCCCAGTGATCGTAGGAGGTTGGTCATCGAGAATCTGAAGGAAGGAATCAACTACAGTGTGAGACTGAAACCTGTAGCGGATGCCGGGGCCGGACCGGCAAGTGACCCTGTGTATGCAGTGCCCCTTGACCCGAGTAAGTAACAGACCTGTGACCATTTGTGTGAGTTGTGAGTGAGTGAGTTTAGTTTTATGCCACACTCAGCAATACTCCAGCTATATGGCGGCAGTCTGTAAATAATCGAGTCTGAACCAGACAATCCAGTGATCAACAGCATGAACATCTTTCTACGCAATTAGGATACGCTTTTTCAATCAAGTCAGCCACCCAATCCCGTTATTCGCCTCTTACGACAAGCATGGGTTACTGAAGAACAATTCTAACCCGGATCTTCACGGGTTTCTGTGAGTTGTGTTAACAGACATGGATGTATGGTCTAACCATTGTTAAATCAAGTGTGAGCATTGGTTGGGTCATACGTCAGTCATACACACTTGTTGTATGCTTCACGGAAGTAATGAGTCTTTAGCTGTGATTTGAATGAGTCCAGGTCGTGGTTAGATCTCAGGTGTTGTGGGAGTTGATTCCACAAGTTTGGTTCGGCAATTTGAAAACAACGGCTGGTGATGCGACTGGTTTTTAGTGCAGGTGGCTGAAGGAGAAACTGGTGGGAGGATCGAAGGGATCTGACAGGTTGATATCTGGTTATCATGCTGGAGAGATACTGAGGGGCTTGATTGTGGAGACACTTGAAGACAAGCAAGACAACTTTGTATTTGATCCGCTGTGGCACTGGCAACCAGTGTAGATTTTGGAGAATTGGTGTGATGTGATCATGTCTCGCTGTTCTTGTTGCGACTCGGGCTGCTGAGTTTTGTACAACTTGTAACTTCCTGATCAGACATGATGGCAAACCTTGCAGGAGTGAGTTACAGTAGTCAATGCATGACAACACACAGGCATGGACCAAGGAGATGGCGGTTCTTTGTTCATGTACTTTCGCATTACCAAGGCAATGTTGCGGATATGAAAATAAGATTTCCTGCAGACAGAGTTTATGTGAGACTCAAGTGGCATGTTTGCATCGAAAATGACACCGAGATTTCGCGACTTGTTTGATTTGGCTGATCTTATGGTTGCCGATGTGGAAATCTGGCAATACAATGTCGTTGACACATAATGTTTGGGCATTATGATAAGAAACTTCGGTTTTGTCTCCATTCAGCTTTAGATAATGGGATGTCATCCATTCTTTTATCTCGTCAATGCATGTTTCCAGCACTGTGAAGGTGACAGAAATGGATGCTTTCACCGACGGTTTGAATGCCATGTATAGCTGAGTGTCGCTCTGCGTATAGATGGAGCGAGAGTCCACGTGATCGCGCGATGTCACCGATTGGTGAAGTGTAGATGGTGATCAGAATGGGCCCCAACACTTAGCCCAGCGGCACACCATACAGCAAATCTGATGAGTCAGTGGTGAAGTGTAGATTGTGAACAGAATGGGCCCCAACACTGAGCCTTGTGGCACACCATACAGCAAATCTGATGAGTCAGTGGTGAAGTGTAGATGGTGAACAGAATGGGTCCCAACACTGAGCCTCCGCCTATGCTACCTCCAGTGGACAGGCGTGCAGTCACATACTATGAGATATTACCCTGGTTGTGGTGCAGGGCGGCATTGTACAGTTGGCCAGCCTGGGGTCACAGTTGTCTGGAGCTCAGCTCGTTAATCCGGATACTGTCCGGGCGGACCATATGCTAGTTTCATACACAGAGCTGGCCAGCTAGCAGTGCTGAGAGAGGTAAGTTAATTATTTATTTGTTCTTGGCCGAAAATTCCAGGTTGTTTTATAGCTTTGTTTGTTTGTTATAGTTTCTCGGTCCCTCCTGAGAATAATATGGTGATATTATTCTATGCACAACCTAATAGTGTAACACTCAGCCTCGCCCCACACTTTTAAAATCATTGGGGAACCAATTATTTAGGCGATGAAATGTCTGCCTAGAGAGGATGTCCCATGCGTTGTGATTTCAGTTCCTGGTTTAATAGTCCAATTCTGTTCACCCAAAATATACGATATATAGTTCCCATTACCAACATAGTATCATGTATAGTCAGAGCTGTGACCTGGGTTATCGGGCTTCGTCGTGGAGGCAACAATTGTAGGCGCAATGCTCATGGACGTTACAATCAACATAACAACACACACATACACTGGTATTGTTGTTTTGTTATACAAGGAGCAGGTCGACAGATTGCCTCCCTTCCAGGATCCGCTGACAGGGGAAGGGTCCCAGCGCTATAATGATGACACAGTTACACACATGCTGAATATTTACACACAAACTGAGTCCGAGGGATTCCAAGACGCAGAACCGCCGATCACTTGGCTCAGTTGTGATTGGCCTACCACAGCTCGTGAGGGCACTGTTACCGATAACAAGCAAAGTAACACACAGTGGAGGAATTTACATTTCAAAAGATAGGTCCATTAGACTTTAGGGCGTTATAGGGCTACCGCAGGCCGCCAGGCCTACTTTCACCAGGGCTGCAAAGCACCTTAGAGTTTTATAACGCTAGATACATCTTCATACACACATTAGGATGCTAGTAATATGTACACACCAAGAATAAGTCCGAAGGTTTTGGAAAGCATGAGAGTCAAGCAACACTTGGCTTATTTCGGTCGGGCCCCTTCTAGCACGCAGGGTCCTTTTTAACATCAGTATCATGTTCATCTCGTAGTAACCTGTGGCTGCCATCCGCTCGTCCCTGGATGGATGTCCTTATTGCCCCGTGGAGAGAGAGGAGTCGAGTCCAGGATAGAGATGACGGGATAACCGGGCGCCATGTAGACCGAACGCCGGGGGTCCTCTGCTTTCTCCCATCCGGTAGGAGTGGCAGAGACGCTACTCGCTGTCTGAAAGTGTTACTCGCACCTTCCGCGGTTGACCGGGTACCATCTCCATATCGGATGTAGCGTCGGGTTGTGTTCTACCACCTACTAGTTTGGCAAGCCAGGTTCGAGAAATTTCTATACATTACTATTCCCCTAGTATTGCTCACGATAATCACTATTACTGCCAGAAAAATATTCCCAATGTGTTACAGGCCCTGTAATCCATCTCATCGACCATAGTGGTATCTATATCCCGTAACTGTTGTACCCACCAGGTGGTTCATAGGAATGTATTTAACGTCCCTTAAGCGGCGCAGGCACTTTAGCCATGAAAAGTCAAATTATTAAAATGTATACGCAAAGGTTCCAGCATTAGTATTTCGAGATATTAGCGCTATTGATTAAATTCTGAAAATTATCATTTACTGCATGGTACGCTTCAATGTGTGATAATAGGGTAATAACGTTAGATGATTATTGGAGGCAGAACATGTTTCATTTAATCTTATTAGGCCTAATGGGGGCTTTTACAGTGAGGGTTCTAGTTTGTCTTACATCTTCCTTACACAATACAACTGTAAATACTGAAACATCTGTACTGGCAATAGCCCATTGACCCTTGGCTATATAGGTTGCCTGTGGCAACAAGGCCTCGAGAGGTCGGACGTCTGTATCACAAAAAATAGTTTTACTTTTTGGCGCATTTTGGGCAAACAAGGCAACAACGCACAATTGACTCAAATTGATGGGGTATACCGGACTTTCTCGATAAAACAATATTTAGACATAGGGTGTGCAAGTATTGCTTTCTGATTCTTTTAGCAGTAAGTACTGGGTAATGCGTTTAGCTTTACTGATGCATCAATGTTGTTTCTAATCTATACTGGGATAACATATTGTGAACTGAATTTGTTGCCCGCTTATTGATCTCTCAAGTTAATAGTGATTGGGACGGGTAGATTGTGAACTCTGTAAATTTCGAAATGTCCATTAATATCCAAAAGGGGTACATTAACAAGGACCAATATTTTGTCGACCGTAAGAAAGAATAGTGCTCCATTTTAAATGTTTATAGTAATCCCAAAGGGCTTCAAGTTAGGCCTCGCCTGGAAGTTTGAATCACAATGGGGTAGATGTGTACTTTAACGCCGCTTCAGAATGGTCAATAATGATGTTGGGGTAATAGTACTTTGGGGACATGTGTCCTAACGATAACATATTTAGTTGTAATTGGATATGCTCTAGATAACCTGTTAGAAGATGAACAGTGTCCCTTATTTCTTGGATTGCTAATTCAATTTGAGATACTGCGGCTGTGGCCCATTCTAAATTTATGATACGATATATTTAACATATGCGCTACATTGCTTATCTCTGTCTGTCCACAGAGCCGTAATTTTCCGAGAATTTCATTTATCTTATTCCTGTTTCCAGCCATTTCTACCCGGAGGTATTTAGAATAGTGAGACTTTCGTCTACTACATGAGATAAGCCTTCTTGGTTATTTGCTAAGTTTTGAACATTTCGCTTTTATGCCAGACAATCGGGCTTCTGAAACCGTTATTCAAATAAAAACTTAAAGCTCTTCCCACAAAAGGTAACACTGATCGCTTGGGTCTGGTCAGTCGCTGATATTAAGTCAAGTAAAATTGTTACCTAATGCTGTCAGGGTATTGTTGAGACTAACTGCATCTAAGGCCTAATTTAGTAAACAAGTGAATTATTTTTGGTGCCTTGACACCCAAATGTTTCTGAATCAAATCACGTGAGAACAAAAGGTCACAGTTCCAATGTCATTACATTTTTCATGAAGGCATAGTATGGTTCTAAGTCAATTACCAAAGTAAGTGTCCACTTTGATCGTAGTCGGTGATATCATTAAGCTTTTGGAAAATCACGCTCTCATACATCATAGTACTGCTGGCTATGCCAACAATAATAGTAGGAGAACACTCATGTTGTGTTCTGCAATGAAGCATAACAACCATATGTAAAATAAACAAACAGACCATATATGATTATGCATGTTAACCTGTCTCCAGTCTTATTACGGTAAGCCCTATAATAATGCTGGCTACGGCTTTCAGAAGGGTCTTGACCTTCAGGTCTCTTTCAGACTCATTAGTCTGAACACTGTTCACCGTGGTTCACGATGTCCATTGGTTCGGCCACTAGGTGGGGCCATGTCAGATTGTTGGCCAGGAGGGTGGTCAGAGGGGTGTCAGAGTTACTATTGTAATTATCTTGCTTACTGTTTCAAATCTTTAGCTAATTCGCTATATGGGATATTATCTTCATCCTCTGAATCTGATCTCTCCCTACGAGAAGCGCTAAGCAATTCGTTTCAAGCGGTCACGTGGTTGTGGGTGGTCTCAGAGCTAGAATCGGATGGGGAAACTACATAAGTGCTTTTCCTTTGGTTCATTTCCATCTTTAGTCTTAGGGGATGCCATTCATCAATGTCAGCTATGCGTAGGTGTTCAGCATGTGCCTTGGTGGTGGTCCCGCCAAGCTGGTTTCGATGATGTACGCTTACTGGTGATGTTTGATCAATGACACGGTAGAATGGTTTCCATCTGTTCTGTAGCTTGCTCCTTTACTGATGAAACCTTATAATATACTGGGTCTCCAACCTTGATGCGATTGGCTTGCTGTTCCTATCTGCATACTTGGCTTTGTCGACGCTTGGCTTCTCTTCATGTTCCTGTGGACCAGAACAAACGACTTGTGTTGTTGTTGTAGGGCCATCTTGTGTTCACTGTCTTCTCCCCTGGTACTTTCGCCTTCGCTGTAATAAATTGTCTAGTGGCAACACCACATCTCGGCTGTACAGGAGGAAGAAAGGTGAACACTTGGTGGATTCCGCTGATGTTGAATCTGATGGCAGCTAGCGCTTGTCTAAGTGAAGATCCCAAGTTGTCAGATTGTCATCTACTTTCTTGGCTAGCACATCATGAAGTGTTCTGGCGGAAACGCTCGGACTCGCTATTGGATTGAAGATGGTAATAGGATGTGGTCACATGATGAATGCCTAGGGCTGTTAGTGTTTCTTTACCACACGGGTTGCAGTTCTCGAGCCGCTTGTCTGTCAGGAGCTGCAGCATCGGACCCATAGCTGGAAAGATTTCCTCGATGAGCAGATGGGCCACCGCTTCCGCAGTCTTGTCCGTACTGGGAATGCTTCTGGCCATCCGGCTGAAGTGGTCCACAAAGCTGATTATGTAACGGTTTCGAGAGCGTGGTGGGGTAAGGACCGCTAAGATCCATGCTGAGCTTGGCAAAGGGTATGGCGGGCGCATCCGCTTCCTGTAGGGGTGGCTTCTGCTTCTTCATGGTGCGTGCTTGGCAAGTGACACATCTGGATACATAGGAGTACAGACCTTTGTATAAGTTCGCCAGTAGTACCGCACCTTGATGGCGCTAAATGTCTTGTCAATGCCCATGTGTCCATTTTCATCATGATATTGCTTGACCACCATTGGCTGCAGATGTTCAGGAATATACAACCTCGGTTAGGCTCGCGTTCGCCCACTTCACTGATGAAGTATAGTAGTCCTGCCTATCAACATGTATCTCTTCAAAGAGGCCTTGTCACCTTGTCCTTGGTTCAGCTGTTCCTTGATCCCTTGAATTGATTGGTCCTTGGCTTGTTCAGTTTTCTGCGTCGAGGGTACCATATGAAGTGGCGGGCTTGTGGTTATCCTTAGACTCTGGAGGCTCACAACTGGCTATAGAAGCTCTTTGAGGGATCCATGGCTTGAATCAATCACGCTGACCTCCAAAGCGCTCTTAGGGTCCGGCCAAGTTCAATCTCTGTCTCTGTCTCTTCTTCAGCTTGCTCTTGTGTCAAGTTGTTTCTGTCCGGGACTGGACTCTGGATAATAGGTCAGCGACGGTGTTGGTTGTCCCAGCTATGTATTCTATCTGACAGTTGTATCCTGCTATGTTCAAGGCCCAGAGCTGCACCTTCCTGTTCTGCATTGGTGACTCCAACAGGTACTTCAGTGGTTTTGTGGTCCGGGTCTTGATGACCGAAGTTGGCATTGTGGAGGTAGTGGTCCAGTTTCTGCAGGGCTTAGTGGATGGCCAACGCTTCCTTCTCAATTGTCAATAACGGCTTTGGGTGTCGGACAGTTTGTGGGACAGGAAGTGGACTGGCTTCTCCTCGGGTGCTTCCATCACAGCCAGGTGAGTTAGAGAGACGGCCAACACAGTTATCGCTGGCATCAGTGTAGAGTACATAGGGTCGGTTGGTGTCGTAGGGTATGTCAGTAATGGTACAGCTGTCAGGCTCTGCTTCAAAACCTAAACGCTTGTTCACACTTGTCAGACCACACAAACCTGGCATACTTCCTTGTGAGTTGAATCATGGGCTCCGGCATCTTGGAGAAGTTGGGAATAAAACGGTAGTAGCTGCACATACCAATGATGAAACTTCTGACCTCCTTCACTGAAGTTGGGGAACTCATCTCTCTCTGGATCGCCTTTGACCTTTGTCTCCATCCGGCTTGATCCCTTGATCGCTGATCACGTAATCCCAGGTACTTGGTCTCCTGTTTGGCAAAGCTACACTTGGACAGTTTTAGTTTCAAGGAATGTTGCTCTGATCCTGTCAAATACCGCCTTGAATATGTTGAATATGTTCACTCCGGGTCTTTGAAAAAATTAGAATGTCATCTAAGTATGCGCTTAGGGTAGCAAATGCTTCCATGTCTTCTAGTACAATGTTCATCAATTCTAATGAAGATCGAGGGGCGCGCGCATTTAAATCAAACGGCATTACAAAGAATTCAAAGAGTCCCCTATGGCACGCCAAAAGCAGTCTTCTCTCATCCTTCTCATCCATCAAAACTTGCCAATATCCTGACTTTAAATCCAGAGTCGGAAGTACCTCGCTTCAGCCCTAATTGAACTAGAATATCGCCGATTAACGGTAGAGGGATGCTCACAGGACGGGTAATCTTATTCAACGCTTCTAAAGTTCACACAGAATCTATTTCCACCATCTTTCTTTTGAATAACTACTATCGGAAAGGAATAGGGAGATCGAGATCTTTGAATGATGCCAGCGTCTAACATTTCATTGATGGCCTTGTCTACAATGGGACGCTTTGGTCAGGGAGTTGGTAGGGTCTCTTTTTGATTGGGGTGGTCGCCGGTGTCTATCTTCATGCGAACCGTATCAGTATGCCCTAAGTCCATGTCATTTGTGGCTAATAAGTCCAAATTGTTGTCAATGAGTTTCTGAATGTCAACCTGATTCTCTGAAGCTAAGTCCATGTCTTCTTGGTTGTCAACGGAATTTTGTCATTATCTAACAAGTCCGCCAGGGCTAACTACATTTTCAGATGCTTGGCTTACTATCTTACCAAGTAGACAGCCTCTTTTAAAGCCTAATATGTCGGTTGGTATTGTTCACTATCATAACAGGGAGGTCTTGTTTCTTGTCAACCTTAACTACGCTATTACTAACCAAAAAAGTCCTGATTCATTACTTACATATCCTCTTTCTAGTGCGGTAAACTGATACTCTTGGCTTGTTCCTACATTATCTCTGTTCTTGACCTTTGCCCTTACTACATACCTACTCTGAGGGCCAAAGGTCACTCTAGCTGCTGCTCTAACAAGTGATGAGATATGGATGTCTTCTTCTAAAGGGATGTAAGTTTTGCCCATTCTCATACTACCTAGGGCTCTGAAATATATCCTAACACCAGCTTCCTATCAACCAATCATGTCCAAGGATAACATTACGATTCATGTTGCTGGCTTACATAAAATTTGTGTTCAAGGGACAGACCTCGGAGTTTAAACTGAATTTTAGCACTTCCGCCTACTATCAATGAATTCCCATTTACCCTTAAGGCTACTTTTTTTTTCTAACTTGACCCCTTTTAATGACTCAAATACTCTTCTATGTATGATCGATACTTCCGCTTGAATCCACTAAACATCTAAACTTCTGCTTTCCTATCTTTATGCTACAAGAATTTGGTCTACCAGCTAGATTGATTGAAAACGCTTCAGGGTCAGTTTCTTCCTCAATGGCTTCGTTGAGGAAGAGGGTCTAGCTTTAAAGAATTCTCCGTTACTAGTGTTTGTGAATCTGACTCTACGCTGAGGTTTGGGACTAGGGATCGGTGCGTGTCCCTCACGGAGTGTTGGACAGTCTGCTCTGATATGACCTTGTAAATTACAGTGCCAACCGCATTGATCTGTCTGGATCTGGAGGGGAGACATAGCTTGTTGGGAGACACCATTTACAATCCTACTGCGACGACATTCCTAAGCTTTATGACCTGGTTTATTACAGTTATGACAATCCAGGTTGTGGCCTGAAATGACTGACATCCATTGCTTCTTCCTGTCTATTGTGATTGTTGCCCCAATGCCTATTTGGTGATACAGAGTCACTACGCCTCTGAGGGGATGGTTCTGTCCTACACGAGAAAGAGGTTCTGTCCCCACCCTGTTTGCCTAGCCTAAGGTCAAACGGGCCCTAAGATTTTGTTCCTGTGTTGCCGGCGTGCTAGCAGGCTGCCAAATTGTTTGGATTTTCTCTCATAATCTTTTCTTTGAGGTAATCATCGCTAACCCGCCAGTAAAAATCCTACCAGTTGCCTTTCTACTGCCGCCCCATTCCCAGCCTGGCCTAATCCTGCATAAGCTTCCTCAGCTAAATTGAGTAGGCGTTCTGCAAACATTTGCACACTTTCTCCTGACATCTGTCTGATAGATCTAAGTAACATGAAAGCATGCTGAGCATCCGTAATTTCAGCTAATCTTTGAGCTAATTCTGTTTGTTTTAATGCTGCCCAAGTGGCTTGATCATGATCATTCATATACCTTTGTATGAAATCAGCTAACGGTCCCTGAACTACTTTGGAAAGCAATTAGTTTGCGTTGGTTATCATTAGCATTAGTCAGAATAGCCCATTTTTCTATTGACCCTAACCCATTGACGGAAGGAGGATGGTTCTCCTTGGAAATTTGGTACAGCACTAGCAATGCCCTGAGCTCCTAACGCTGCTGACAAATTTGAAAGTTGCCCGTGATTTGCCCTGCAATTCCCTGTAAAAATTCTCCTAATTCGGAGCTGCCATTTCAGAGTGGAAGATACAAAACAACCTTAGTTACTCACCGATGCTGCACTAACTCCTGGTCTTCAGATCCTGGTCTCGGCATTCAAATCAAGTGTCTGCTCGTCCCTTCGCGGTAACAGAGTTGCGGGCAGAACAAGAACACAAGCACAGCAAAGGAAGGTGATCAGGTTTTATTCTAGAGCTGCAGGAAGGCGGTGGCAGACAGCAGGGCCTCGAGGGGGAGTCAGGAACATCAGCAGAGCGTGAGCACAGGGCTGGCTGGCTGGCTAGATGCTGCTCCTAGAGGGAGATGTACCCTTGGAGGCGGTCGAGGCTAGTCTGTCTCTTGACCACTGCACAGTGGGTCCTTATAAGCAGATTTCTGTCCAGTCCATCATGCCACCAGTGGACAGGGGAAGGTGCCATTGTCCCTCGTTAAGTCTGAGTTACTGCTGTTTTGAACCGCCTATGCTACCTCCAGTGGACAGGCGAAGCCATTACTATGAGATATTACCCTGGTTGTGGCAGGGCGACATTGTACAGTTGGCCAGCCTGGGGTCAGAAGTTGTCTGGAGCTCAGCTCGTTAATCCGTGATACTGTCCGCGACCATATGCTAGTTTCATACACAGAGCTGACAGCTAGCAGTGCTGAGAGAGGTAAGTTAATTATTTATTTGTTCTTGGCAAAAATTCCAGGTTGTTTTATAGCTTTGTTTGTTTGTTATAGTTTCTCGGTCCCCTGAGAATAATATGGTGATATTATTCTATGCACACCCAATAGTGTAACAGCCTTGGCGCACACCATACAGTAAAATCTGATGAGTCAGTGGTGAAGTGTAGATGGTGGACAGTATGGCCCCAACACTGAGCCCCGCGGCACACCATACAGCAAATCTGATGAGTCAGTGGTGAAGTGTAGATGGTGGACAGAATGGGTCCCAACACTGAGCCTTGCGGCACACCATACAGCAAATCTGATGAGTGAGTCAGTGGTGAAGTGTAGATGGTGAACAGAATGGGTCCCAACACTGAGCCCTGCGGCACACCATACAGTAAATCTGATGAGCTCAGTGGTGACGGTAGATGGTGAACAGAATGGGTCCCAACACTGAGCCTTGCGGCACACCATACAGCAAATCTGATGAGTCAGTGGTGAAGTGTAGATGGTGAACAGAATGGGGTCCCAACACTGAGCCTTGCTGGCACACCATACAGCAAATCTGATGAGTCAGTGGTGAAGTGTAGATGGTGAACAGAATGGGTCCCAACACTGAGCCTTATGCACACACCATACAGTAAATCTGATGAGTCAGTGGTGAAGTGTAGATGGTGAACAGAATGGGTCCCAACACTGAGCCTTATGGCGGCACCACATACAGCAAATCTGATGAGTCCAGTGGTGAAGTGTAGATGGTGAACAGAATGGGCCCCAACACTGAGCCTTGCGGCACACCATACAGCAAATCTGATGAGTCAGTGGTGAAGTGTAGATGGTGAACAGAATGGGCCCCAACACTGAGCCCTGCGGCACACCATACAGCAAATCTGATAAGTCAGTGGTGAAGTGTAGATGGTGAACAGAATGGGCCCCAACACTGAGCCTTGCGGCACACCATACAGCAAATCTGATGACTCGGAGGAATGACCATCAATGACAACACGTTGTCGTCTGTCAGTCATATATGAATCAAACCAACCCAGAGCTTGTCCAGGGATCCCTATTCTGGTTTGCAAGATGTCAAGCAGCATGCGATGATCAATGGTGTCAAATGCAACTGACAGGTCTAAACTGACAAGAACGGCTCCTCCGGTCAAACCCACTGCTTCCAGGATGTCACTTTGAGAAGGGCAGTTTCTGTTCTGTGATATTCACGGTATGCTGATTGCAGTGGTTCAAGATGGCTGTGAATAGTGAGGTGTTCTTGCAGCAACCACACGTTCAAGGACTTTGGACATAAAAGATAAATTAGAGACTGGGCGATAGTTTGACAGAGGTTCCTGATCAAGGCCTGGTTTCTTAAGAAGAGGTGTAATGATGGCTTCTTTGAGTGACACAGGAACACACCCTTCACTGAGCGATGCATTAACTATGTGAGTCATTATAGGGACAATGGTGCTGATGCACTTCTTGATGATTGGATTTTCAGGATCTTAGTCGAAAAGAGTTTGAAAATTGGTCACACAGATTTGCTAGAGATGAGTGTGATGGAAGGGATTTAGTCTTTCGCTTGTAGAGTAGTTTGTTTGCTACTTTGAACACAGCTTTCTGTCCAGATACATTTTCCAAAACACTATTGAAATATTCACGTTTAGAGAATTCCACTAAGGCTGTGACATGAAGTCTATAGGAGTTGTGAATTTCTTTATCAACAGCAAGACCTGTCTTCCGCATCCTTTTCTCCAACTGAAGATGTTTACGTTTTGCTTTTCTAATGTCATCATTGTACCACTCAGCGTTGTTGTGGACAGTTATGGTGCATGTTTTCTCAGGGGCATGTATCTCAACTGCTGCTTGTGCACATTCATTATAAACATCAACAGATTCTGAAGACGATGAATTGCTCAGCTTTGAGTTTATTGAAGAAAAGTGTGAACTGAAATACTCGATATCAATATCTTTCCATTGTCTATAGACCGCCTCCGTGGTGTAGTGGTTAGAGCGTCAGCCCGGAGAGCGGAAGGTCGCGGGTTCGATCCCCAACCACGCCATACCAAAAGACGTTAAAATATGGTACTTGTTGGTCCCTGCCTGGCGCTCGGCATTAATGGGTACAACAAGGACTGGTCGGCTTGGAGTCAGTATAATGTGTCTGAGTGGGGTATTCATGCTTCACTGCGGCATGGTATCTCAGTGGGCTAGCACTATAAAACCAGCTTAAGTCTGGGCTAGTACAAGCAGCCGCACATGCACATACACACGCATGCACATCGTCATATGAGCGAAATATTCTCAAGTACGATGTTAAACCCAAATTCACCTCACCTCACCATTGTCTATAAGTAATTGTTTTACATTCACGTTTAGGTGAAGAAATGTTGATGTTGTAAAGTACAACAAAGTGATCAGATTGTACAGACTGTACTCACGTTCAGCTCGTCATGTCTGGTGATGACTAAGTCCAGAGTATGGCCGCCTGAGTGGTTGGGTCTGTGATGTGTTGGAGCAGGTTGTGGGTGTCTACAAGCTCTAGGAACTTGGCAGCATCCTTGTTCTGAGAATTTTCAACGTGTTAGTTAAAATCTCCACAGAGCACAAGTTTTCCACTTATGGTTGTCAGAGAATTCAGACATTCAGAGAATTCATCAAAGAAGATGTTGGTTCTTCTTGGTGGTCTGTAAACTGTGAGCAGGTTTAAGACTTCCGCATCCAACTTCATCTGTAATCAGATGGTTTCATAGGTAGTATTTGAGTTAGTAACAATAAGATCCGAACATGTGAAGCTGTTTCGATAAACAACTGCTGTTCCTCCCCCCTTTTTTCCTTTCCGTGTGATTTGTGCCAATTTGTAACCATTTGGTGTCAGTTTACTTATTGTAATATGGTCGGAGCCGTGATCTCTTAGCCATGTTTCGGTAAGTGCCAAAATGTCAAGATTATGTTGAAGGATAAGATCGTGGATGTCCTGTGCCTTGTCGTTTGTGGTGACATGTGTCTTGACTGACCTGGCATTCAACATGCACAATCGTAGGTTGGTGTTTTTTAACGTTGGAACATTAGATTTCTGTTGTTCTTTAACATGATGCTTTTTGGTGTTCTTGCCTTCTCGATATCCTCTTCGGGTTCTCTTCACTTTGCAAATACCTAAATGTCTCAGTTCATTTAGTGTTGACAAAGGTATTTTTGTAGAGTATTCATTGTTAAAGAGGAGCGATGGGGAGAGTGTCAATGAAGTCCACAAAACTTGTAAAACTGCCATTAAATAATTCAATGATCAAGACAAAGCTTATGACAATGATTGCATAATTCACTGAGTCCATGGCCCTCTGAGGTGGAGTGAGAAACAAAGGAATTTCTCAGGCTCAGGGTTGTGTTAATCAACTGGCTTGGGTAGTGAACACCATGTAGAGCAAATCTGCAGTGATAATTACACAAAATGTTTGCATAAATCTGCTATTTTAATGAAAAGTATAGCTCCAAATGCTGCCAAATTTGAGGAAACACTTCTTGACATATTCATATATGTTCACAGCAGAACTTGTTGTACTTTACTTGATATCAACAATAGGTTACTTTTCCATCAGAGCTCAAACGAGGTGCAGCCTATCTGGACGCTACTCTCCCTTATCATTTTATGATCATTCCTCAGTAATTTGTTTTAGGAATGGAATTTACTTCAGCAGATGTGTAGTTGTTTGTCGAGTTGAACTTACTGATGTTTTTCTTATGATCTTTTAGATTTTAACGATCATATGACCTTCACCCTTTGACTTAAAGCTATCAGCTATTGTAAACCAAAAGTCACTGTGTTCTTTTATCTGATTGGTTGAAAAACATGATTGAATGGTATTCGATTCCTGGAAATTCGCTGCGTATTAATACGTACAAACATCGCTCACACCATTGTATTGTTACGTCGTCAGCTGTGATGACGTCATTCAAATCATATTGTGACGTAAATTCTGAATGATGTCACAAATGAGCAGTTCCAGATGCTACCATGGGAGACAGCCGAAACGGACGGCTGATGACATTTCACTGCTGTACCCGTACTCGATGTCAATGAGTACAGACACAAAAACGTGTGTGGACCATTTTGGTTTACTTTTGTGTTTACAATGTCGATAAACATCAAGGAGACCATTGTATAAAGCGCACATAAAGTGTCCCCATTGTGTATGTCTGTATGCCAGTGGTTTGCAGATCAATAAAATTATATATAGCCTTAATGTGGAATGTTTAAGTGAAGTACTGCAACAAAGTTTTGCGAACATAATGATAAAGGTAATAGTATAACATGATTTTCATGATCAGTGTTGTTTGCTTCAACAGAATGCACTTCAATGCAGTATGTCATTATTGTTACTGTATGTCAGTGATTCATTCAGATTCAACTCCAACATAAACATGTGTTAACATGAACTATTGCTAAATGAAACAAAAACATGATTTAGGTGGACTATTTGAGCTTAAAATCTCATGTGACCTCCATTAACTAAGATCCTTTACTAGAATGTCATTATGTACAGTCCTAATTTTTTTATAAGATCTGGGCCTTTATGATGAATTGATAACATATGTCCAATTGTGAAACAAGCAAAAATAACAATATAATGTGAAATGGTCACTCAGAGCCAGAGGCTCTACTAAGTCCTAATTAATTCCTCCAAAATGGCACATATGAAACCATTCAAACCCACAAAACAACTTTGGCACCTTTGGATCCACTTATACAGATGCTTCCTCTTGTAAACTGTTACATGAAACCAACAGAAAGAATATATTTGCCACTTTGAGAGCACATTTTGTTGCTATGGAAATCAAGGGCAGGTCATTCAAGGGAGCTAACTCTGGATGGGCCAGCATATTGCAGAATCTGAAGCATATCACGACTGGTATAAACCGGTTTACCAGCGGTGTCTGCCATTACACATAATACAAACATCTTACACAAATTAATTATTTCATGTTTCAGGTTTGTCAACAGGAGAGATTAGTGGTATTGCTGTTGCTTGTGTCTTTGTCTTCTGCGTCATCCTGTCGGGCATGGTGTGTTGTTACAGGTAGGCAGTTACAGATCTAGCTGGTGGCTGGCCGAAAGATATTCAGAATCTATTTGGCAGTCCTAGTTTTAATCCAATGAAAATTGACAGATCATCGTTTTTCTGCTTCTGAGCCTCACACACACCTGACGGTGAAGCTCTCATCATGGGCAATTGCGGTCAATAGCTCTGTTGTCATAGATTCTGTTTGTGTTATCCTACCTGTGTGTTGGACTAGAAGCTATAGATATCAGCACAACTCATCTGTGGAATAATGATCCCAGGGGTGGAAATAACTTTAAAATTGCTAGTGTACTCCGGTACAGTGGCACACGTAAAATCACTTGCCCTGATAATTTTTCCACTATACCGGCCGTTTTCTTGTTGATTTTTTTAAAGAAACAACATAATTAACATTGGAAATCAACTGGACACCGGTACAGTGTGATATACAAATTTGCCAGCCCGACAGAAAAAACCACTGGACTCGGACGTCGGGCAGTGGGTTATTTCCACCCCTGGATCCTATTCATATCAGACATTCTGATGATTTTGAAACTTTTATAACAATGAAAACAGTAAGGCGTTTGATTTTTCTGGTGCTCTGTACCTATACCATCCTCGATAATCTCCAGGGTATACGTTACAATCACTCTCCACTATACCCTGGATGCATCCACGGCTTGGCTGATGATTTTATTACCTCCCTTGGCTGTCTTTTTTTTATCCATTTAGGTGTCTACGCTGGGAAGTTGAGCAAACCAATCACAACTCACTTTCGCTTCTTAAATTATCTAACTGTTTAAACTTGGCAACACAATTGATGCAGAGGTACTCTGAAAGAGGGAGAAGGAGTTCTTTATATATTTTTTGAAAGTTTCAGATCTGTCAATTTGTCTGTATTATTTCCTCAAAAATATGAGTGGCACTGCGAACAAACCTTCGCGACTGTGATCGCTAGCTGATTGGCTACTGTGAGAATGCGGAGCCAGCCGAGGGAGGTAATGAGATCATCGGGCCAAGCCGTGGATGCATCCAGGGTATAGTGGAGAGTGATCGTAACGTATACCCTGGAGATTATCGAGGATGTACCTTTACAGATTTACGTTATTGTATGAATTCACCTTGTTGTTCGCCTGCAGTGCTTTGATCATGTACCATGTATATGGACGCTAGTGCAGTGTGCATGCACATTATCGTATTAATAAGTCAATGCATCATTTTGTAGATATTCCTGCAAAAAGTGGAAGGAGAAAGAGGAGATAACTCTTCCTGCCCTTCCAGTGAGTATTCTTATCAGTTTTAAGACTTTTTAGGAATTTCTATAGTCTGCTTGGGTTCAATTGAGAATGATGAATGCTTAAATATCTCGAAATAGGGATAAGTGCACAAAACAAAAATGTGACACATGGTCCTGAAACCTCTGTACCCAACAGGATCTGAAATCTGACGTTTTATGATCGATTGCAGAAAAAGTGGTTTAAGAAACCATCATGTAAAATTGTGCTATTTTCACGCTTCCCACCGAGAGGTGACAAACGACTGGTTGAACAGCAGCAGCACACATTCAGGTGCAGCTCAGCACAGCCAGGTGAGATGACCCCAGCTGTTCCATCAGCTGTTTGTCACCACCTGGTGTGAAGCGTGAAAATAGCACAATATTACATGATAGTTTCTTAAACAAATTTTTCCGTGATCGATCAAAAAATGTCTGATTTCAGCTCCTGTTGGGTACAGAGGTTTTAGGACCTTGTGTCTTATTTAGGTTTTGTGCACTTCTCTCAATTTCGAGTTATTCAATCATTTGTCGTTCTCATTTGAACCCAAACGAACTATGTGTTACCCAGATCAGCATCATTAGACCTGAATCATAGGGGACACATACTAAGGGTCTACCCATCAGTCAGCAGTATTCCCCACACAATCTGCTTGTGAAACAAGATCCAGGGATATTTTATCAGCTCACTAATAGGAGCTGCTAGATAGATCATAATTGTTCTAAGGAAGGAAAAGGAAAAACTGCGTGAAGATGATGCTATGGTGTCAACTTCTGACATCGGTTGCCATGGACCTATCTCACCTAAATTTCCCTCAGCTTGTCTCTGCTTACCATCAGAATACGTTCTGGTGTCCTTCCCAATGATGTAGCTGGAATATTGCTAAAAGTGGCGTAAAACCAAACTCAGTCAGTCAGTCAGAATACGTTGCTGTAGACATATTCAAATTTTTATTCTTGATGGGTGTTTGTTGTATGGAAATATGACTGGGTGATCAGGAGCGATGACCTGGTTTTCATCAAATCCTAACGAGACATTGATAATGGTACAATCACTTGATTCACCATTGGTTATTTAACCCTTATTTGATCTGGCCAGAATGTCGCTGACAGCGTCCTGAACAGCATTCACTCAGTCTGTATAAACGTAACTACTTCATTTTTTCTGTTACAGAACTTCTCTGCATATTCAGCCACAACTGTCAGGACAATTGCAGTCATGCCGCTGTCAGACACAAAATGTGTAGAGAGACCCAAGCAGGTGAGAACACATTTTCTGTATAGCCCTTTTGTTTGTCTTGGAAACTGCATGCCATCTTGGTAATCTTACTCTGCTTCTACTTACCCTGGATCATCTTACCCTGCTTCAACTTACCCTGGATCTTCTTACCCTGCTTCAACTTACCCTGGATCATCTTACCCTGCTTCAACTCACCCAGGGTGATCTTACTCTGCTTCAATTTACCCAGGGTCATCTTACTCTGTTTCAATTTACCCTGGATCATCTTACCCTGCTTTAATTTACCCTGGGTCATGTAACCCTGCTTTAATTTACCCAGGGTCATCTTACCCTGCTTCAATTTACCGTGGGTCATCTTACCCTGCTTCAATTTACCCTGGGTCATCTAACCCTGCTTTTATTTACCCTGGGTCATCTTACCCTGCTTCGGGTTCGAATCCCCACATGGGTACAATGTGTGAAGCCAATTTCTGGTGTCCCCCGCCGTGATGTTGCTGGAATATTGCTAAAAATGGCGTAAAACAAAACTCAGTCAGTCAGTCAGTCTTAGCTTTAATTTACAACCCTCTTTACCCTGGGTTTAACCCTTTACCCTGGGTCATCTAACCCTGCTTTAATTTACCCTGGGTCATTTACCCTGCTTCAATTTACCTGGGTCATCTTACCCTGCTTCAACTTTACCCTGGGTCATCTTACCCTGCTTTAACTTCCCAGGGTGATCCTACCCTGCTTCAACTGGGTCATCTCTTACCCTGCTTCCCTGGGTCAATTTACCATGGGGCTTTGACTTACCAAGGGTGATCTTACTCTGCTTCAATTTACCCTGGGTCATCTTACCCTGCTTTAATTTACCCGGGGTCATCTTACCCTGCTTTAATTTACCCAGGGTCATCTTACCCTGCTTCAATTTACCCTGGGTCATCTAACCCTGCCTTAATTTACCTTGATCATCTTACCCTGCTTTAATTTACCCGGGGTCATCTTACCCTGCTTTAATTTACCCAGGGTCATCTTACCCTGCTTCAATTTACCCTGGGTCATCTTACCCTGCTTCACTTTACCCTGGGTCAATTAAACATGGGGCTTTGACTTACCCAGGGTGATCTTACCCTGCTTCAATTTACCCTGGGTCATCTTACCCTGCTTTAATTTACCCTGGGTCAATTTACCATGGGGCTTTGACTTACCCAGGGTGATCTTACCCTGCTTTAATTTACCCTGGATTATCTTACCCTGCTATACTTTACCCAGGGTGATCTTACCCTGCTTCAATTTACCCTGGGTCATCTTACCCTGCTTTAATTTACCCTGGGTCAATTTACCATGGGGCTTTGACTTACCCAGGGTGATCTTACCCTGCTTTAATTTACCCTGGATTATCTTACCCTGCTATACTTTACCCAGGGTCATCTTACCCTGCTTCAATTTACCCTGGGTCATCTTACCCTGCCTTAATTTACCTTGATCATCTTACCCTGCTTTAATTTACCCTGCTTCAACTCACCTAGACTCATCTTACCCTGCTTCAACTTACCCTGGGTCATCTTACCCTGCTTCAACTTTCCCTGGGTCATCTTACCCTGCTTCAACTTACCCAGAGTCATCTTACCCTGCTTCGACTTACTCAGGGTCATCTAACCCTGCTTCAACTCACCCAGGGTCATCTTACCCTGCTTAAATTTACCCTGGGTTGTCTTACTCTGCTTCAATTTACCCAGGGTCATCTTACTCTGCTTCAACTCACCCAGCGTCATCTTACCCTGCTTCACTTTACCCTGGGTGATCTTACCCTGCTTCACGTTACCCTGGGTGATCTTACCCAGCTTCAATTTACCCTGGGTCATCTTACCCTGTTTTTACTTACCCAAGGTCATCTTACTCTGCTTCAACTTACCCAGGGTCATCTTACCCTGCTTTAATTTACCCTGGGTCATCTTATCCTGCTTCAACTCACCCAGGGTCATCTTACCCTGCTTCAACTCACCCAGGGTCATCTTACTCTGCTTCAACTTACCCTGGGTCATCTTTCTCTGCTTCAATTTACCCAGGGTCATCTTACTCTGCTTCAACTTACCCTGGGTCATCTTACCCTGCTTCAATTTACCCAGGGTCATCTTACTCTGCTTCAATTTACCCTGGGTCATATTATCCTGCTTCAACTCACCCTGGGTCATCTTACCCTGCTTCAACTCACCCAGGGTCATCTTACTTTGCTTTAACTTACCCTGGGTCATCATACCCTGCTTCAACTCACCCAGGGTCATCTTACCCTGCTTCAACTCACCCAGGGTCATCTTACTCTGCTTCAACTTACCCTGGGTCATCTTTCTCTGCTTCAATTTACCCAGGGTCATCTTACTCTGCTTCAACTTACCCTGGGTCATCTTACCCTGCTTCAATTTACCCAGGGTCATCTTACTCTGCTTCAATTTACCCTGGGTCATCTTATCCTGCTTCAACTCACCCTGGGTCATCTTACCCTGCTTCAACCCACCCAGGGTCATCTTACTTTGCTTCAACTTACCATGGGTCATCATACCCTGCTTCAACTTACCCAGGGTCATCTTACCCTGCTTCAATTTACCCTGGGTGATCTTACCCTGCTTCAATTTACCCTGGGTGATCTTAACCCGCTTCAATTTACCCTGGGTCATCTCACCCTGCTTCAACTTACCCAGGGTCATCTTACCCTGCTTCAATTTACCCTGGGTCATCTTACCCTCATTCAACTCACCCAGGGTCATCTTACTCTGCTTCAACTCACCCAGGGTGATCTTACCCTGCTTCAACTCACCCAGGGTCATCTTACTCTGCTTCAACTTTCCTTGGGTCGTCTTACCCTGCTTCAACTTACCCAGGGTCATCTTACCCTGCTTCAACTCTCCCAGGGTCATCTTACTCTGCTTCAACTTACCCTGGATCATCATACTCTGCTTCAACTTACCCTGGGTACCCTGGGTCATCTTACTCTGCTACTTCAATCATCTTTCTCTGCTTCAACTTACCCTGGGTCATCTTACTCTACTTCAATTTACCCTGGGTCATCTGACCCTGCTTCAACTCACCCAGGGTCATCTTACTCTGCTTCAATTTACCCTGGTGTATCTTACCCTGCTTTAACTTACCCTGGGTCATCTTACCCAGCTTGAACTTACCCTGGGTTATCTTACTCTGCTTCAACTCGCCCTGGGTCATGTTACCCTGCTTCAACTTACCCTGAGTGATCTTACCCTGCTTCAACTCACCCAGGGTGATCTTACACTGCTTTAATTTACCCTGGGTCATCTTTCGCTGCTTCACTTTACCCTGGGTGATCTCTGAAATGTATCTGTATGCTGCTCCACTACTACAGTCAAACACTTGTTGGTCTGTGATATGTATCTGTATCCTGCTCCACTACTACAGTCAAACACTTGTTGGTCTGTGATTTGTGTCTGTATCCTGCTCCATTACTACAGTCAAACACTTGTTGGTCTGTGATATGTATCTGTGTCCTGCTCCACTACTACAGTCAAACACTTGTTGGTCTGTGATATGTATCTGTATCCTGCTCCACTACTACAGTCAAACACATGTTGGTCTGTGATATGTATCTGTGTCCTGCTCCACTACTACAGTCAAACACATGTTGGTCTGTGATATGTGTCTGTATCCTGCTCCACTACTACAGTAAAAAACACATGTTGGTCTGTGATATGTATCTGTATCCTGCTCCACTACTACAGTAAAACACATGTTGGTCTGTGATATGTATCTGTATCCTGCTCCACTACTACAGTCAAACACATGTTGGTCTGTGATATGTATCTGTATCCTGCTCCACTACTACAGTCAAACACATGTTGGTCTGTGATATGTATCTGTATCCTGCTCCACTACTACAGTCAAACACTTGTTGGTCTGTGATATGTATCTGTATCCTGCTCCACTACTACAGTCAAACACTTGTTGGTCTGTGATATGTAGCTGTATCCTGCTCCACTACTACAGTAAAAAACACATGTTGGTCTGTGATATGTATCTGTATCCTGCTCCACTACTACAGTCAAACACTTGTTGGTCTGTGATATGTATCTGTATCCTGCTCCACTACTACAGTCAAACACTTGTTGGTCTGTGATATGTATCTGTATCCTGCTCCACTACTACAGTCAAACACTTGTTGGTCTGTGATATGTATCTGTATCCTGCTCCACTACTACAGTCAAACACATGTTGGTCTGTGATATGTATCTGTATCCTGCTCCACTACTACAGTCAAACACATGTTGGTCTGTGATATGTATCTGTATCCTGCTCCACTACTACAGTCAAACACTTGTTGGTCTGTGATATGTATCTGTATCCTGCTCCACTACTACAGTCAAACACATGTTGGTCTGTGATATGTATCTGTATCCTGCTCCACTACTACAGTCAAACACATGTTGGTCTGTGATATGTATCTGTATCCTGCTCCACTACTACAGTCAAACAGATGTTGGTCTGTGATATGTAGCTGTATCCTGCTCCACTACTACAGTCAAACACATGTTGGTCTGTGATATGTATCTGTATCCTGCTCCACTACTACAGTCAAACATATGTTGGTCTGTGATATGTATCTGTATCCTGCTCCACTACTACAGTCAAACACATGTTGGTCTGTGATATGTAGCTGTATCCTGCTCCACTACTACAGTCAAACACATGTTGGTCTGTGATATGTATCTGTATCCTGCTCCACTACTACAGTCAAACACATGTTGGTCTGTGATATGTATCTGTATCCTGCTCCACTACTACAGTCAAACACATGTTGGTCTGTGATATGTATCTGTATCCTGCTCCACTACTACAGTCAAACACTTGTTGGTCTGTGATATGTGTCTGTATCCTGCTCCACTACTACAGTCAAACACTTGTTGGTCTGTGATATGTATCTGTATCCTGCTCCACTACTACAGTCAAACACATGTTGGTCTGTGATATGTATCTGTATCCTGCTCCACTACTACAGTAAAAAACACATGTTGGTCTGTGATATGTATCTGTATCCTGCTCCACTACTACAGTCAAACACATGTTGGTCTGTGATATGTATCTGTATCCTGCTCCACTACTACAGTCAAACACATGTTGGTCTGTGATATGTATCTGTATCCTGCTCCACTACTACAGTCAAACACATGTTGGTCTGTGATATGTGTCTGTATCCTGCTCCACTACTACAGTCAAAAACACTTGTTGGTCTGTGATATGTATCTGTATCCTGCTCCACTACTACAGTCAAACACATGTTGGTCTGTGATATGTATCTGTATCCTGCTCCACTACTACAGTCAAACACATGTTGGTCTGTGATATGTATCTGTATCCTGCTCCACTACTACAGTCAAACACATGTTGGTCTGTGATATGTATCTGTATCCTGCTCCACTACTACAGTCAAACACTTGTTGGTCTGTGATATGTATCTGTATCCTGCTCCACTACTACAGTCAAACACATGTTGGTCTGTGATATGTATCTGTATCCTGCTCCACTACTACAGTCAAACACATGTTGGTCTGTGATATGTATCTGTATCCTGCTCCACTACTACAGTCAAACACATGTTGGTCTGTGATATGTAGCTGTATCCTGCTCCACTACTACAGTCAAACACATGTTGGTCTGTGATATGTAGCTGTATCCTGCTCCACTACTACAGTCAAACACATGTTGGTCTGTGATATGTATCTGTATCCTGCTCCACTACTACAGTCAAACACTTGTTGGTCTGTGATATGTATCTGTATCCTGCTCCACTACTACAGTAAAAAACACATGTTGGTCTGTGATATGTAGCTGTATCCTGCTCCACTACTACAGTCAAACACATGTTGGTCTGTGATATGTATCTGTATCCTGCTCCACTACTACAGTCAAACACTTGTTGGTCTGTGATATGTATCTGTATCCTGCTCCACTACTACAGTCAAACACATGTTGGTCTGTGATATGTATCTGTATCCTGCTCCACTACTACAGTCAAACACATGTTGGTCTGTGATATGTATCTGTATCCTGCTCCACTACTACAGTCAAACACATGTTGGTCTGTGATATGTATCTGTATCCTGCTCCACTACTACAGTCAAACACATGTTGGTCTGTGATATGTATCTGTATCCTGCTCCACTACTACAGTCAAAACACTTGTTGGTCTGTGATATATGTATCTGTATCCTGCTCCACTACTACAGTCAAACACTTGTTGGTCTGTGATATGTATCTGTATCCTGCTCCACTACTACAGTCAAACACATGTTGGTCTGTGATATGTATCTGTATCCTGCTCCACTACTACAGTCAAACACATGTTGGTCTGTGATATGTATCTGTATCCTGCTCCACTACTACAGTCAAACACATGTTGGTCTGTGATATGTATCTGTATCCTGCTCCACTACTACAGTCAAACACTTGTTGGTCTGTGATATGTATCTGTATCCTGCTCCACTACTACAGTCAAACACATGTTGGTCTGTGATATGTATCTGTATCCTGCTCCACTACTACAGTCAAACACATGTTGGTCTGTGATATGTATCTGTATCCTGCTCCACTACTACAGTCAAACACTTGTTGGTCTGTGATATGTATCTGTATCCTGCTCCACTACTACAGTCAAACACATGTTGGTCTGTGATATGTATCTGTATCCTGCTCCACTACTACAGTCAAACACATGTTGGTCTGTGATATGTATCTGTATCCTGCTCCACTACTACAGTCAAACACATGTTGGTCTGTGATATGTATCTGTATCCTGCTCCACTACTACAGTCAAACACTTGTTGGTCTGTGATATGTATCTGTATCCTGCTCCACTACTACAGTCAAACACACATGTTGGTCTGTGATATGTATCTGTATCCTGCTCCACTACTATCCTGCTCCACTACTACAGTCAAACACATGTTGGTCTGTGATATGTATCTGTATCCTGCTCCACTACTACAGTCAAAAACACTTGTTGGTCTGTGATATGTAGCTGTATCCTGCTCCACTACTACAGTCAAAAACACTTGTTGGTCTGTGATATGTATCTGTATCCTGCTCCACTACTACAGTCAAACACATGTTGGTCTGTGATATGTATCTGTATCCTGCTCCACTACTACAGTCAAACACATGTTGGTCTGTGATATGTATCTGTATCCTGCTCCACTACTACAGTCAAACACATGTTGGTCTGTGATATGTATCTGTATCCTGCTCCACTACTACAGTCAAACACATGTTGGTCTGTGATATGTATCTGTATCCTGCTCCACTACTACAGTCAAAACACATGTTGGTCTGTGATATGTATCTGTATCCTGCTCCACTACTACAGTCAAACACTTGTTGGTCTGTGATATGTATCTGTATCCTGCTCCACTACTACAGTCAAACACTTGTTGGTCTGTGATATGTATCTGTATCCTGCTCCACTACTACAGTCAAACACTTGTTGGTCTGTGATATGTATCTGTATCCTGCTCCACTACTACAGTCAAACACTTGTTGGTCTGTGATATGTATCTGTATCCTGCTCCACTACTACAGTCAAACACATGTTGGTCTGTGATATGTATCTGTATCCTGCTCCACTACTACAGTCAAACACATGTTGGTCTGTGATATGTATCTGTATCCTGCTCCACTACTACAGTCAAACACATGTTGGTCTGTGATATGTATCTGTATCCTGCTCCACTACTACAGTCAAACACATGTTGGTCTGTGATATGTATCTGTATCCTGCTCCACTACTACAGTCAAACACATGTTGGTCTGTGATATGATATGTATCTGTATCCTGCTCCACTACTACAGTCAAACACATGTTGGTCTGTGATATGTATCTGTATCCTGCTCCACTACTACAGTCAAACACATGTTGGTCTGTGATATGTATCTGTATCCTGCTCCACTACTACAGTCAAACACATGTTGGTCTGTGATATGTATCTGTATCCTGCTCCACTACTACAGTAAAAACACATGTTGGTCTGTGATATGTATCTGTATCCTGCTCCACTACTACAGTCAAACACTTGTTGGTCTGTGATATGTATCTGTATCCTGCTCCACTACTACAGTCAAACACATGTTGGTCTGTGATATGTATCTGTATCCTGCTCCACTACTACAGTCAAACACATGTTGGTCTGTGATATGTATCTGTATCCTGCTCCACTACTACAGTCAAACACATGTTGGTCTGTGATATGTATCTGTATCCTGCTCCACTACTACAGTCAAACACATGTTGGTCTGTGATATGTGTATCTGTATCCTGCTCCACTACTACAGTCAAACACATGTTGGTCTGTGATATGTATCTGTATCCTGCTCCACTACTACAGTCAAACACTTGTTGGTCTGTGATATGTATCTGTATCCTGCTCCACTACTACAGTCAAACACATGTTGGTCTGTGATATGTATCTGTATCCTGCTCCACTACTACAGTCAAACACTTGTTGGTCTGTGATATGTATCTGTATCCTGCTCCACTACTACAGTCAAACACATGTTGGTCTGTGATATGTATCTGTATCCTGCTCCACTACTACAGTCAAACACATGTTGGTCTGTGATATGTATCTGTATCCTGCTCCACTACTACAGTCAAACACTATGTTGGTCTGTGATATGTATCTGTATCCTGCTCCACTACTACAGTCAAACACATGTTGGTCTGTGATATGTATCTGTATCCTGCTCCACTACTACAGTCAAACACTTGTTGGTCTGTGATATGTATCTGTATCCTGCTCCACTACTACAGTCAAACACATGTTGGTCTGTGATATGTATCTGTATCCTGCTCCACTACTACAGTAAAACACATGTTGGTCTGTGATATGTATCTGTATCCTGCTCCACTACTACAGTCAAACACATGTTGGTCTGTGATATGTATCTGTATCCTGCTCCACTACTACAGTCAAACACATGTTGGTCTGTGATATGTATCTGTATCCTGCTCCACTACTACAGTCAAACACTTGTTGGTCTGTGATATGTATCTGTATCCTGCTCCACTACTACAGTAAAACACTTGTTGGTCTGTGATATGTATCTGTATCCTGCTCCACTACTACAGTCAAACACTTGTTGGTCTGTGATATGTATCTGTATCCTGCTCCACTACTACAGTCAAACACTTGTTGGTCTGTGATATGTATCTGTATCCTGCTCCACTACTACAGTCAAACACTTGTTGGTCTGTGATATGTATCTGTATCCTGCTCCACTACTACAGTCAAACACTTGTTGGTCTGTGATATGTATCTGTATCCTGCTCCACTACTACAGTCAAACACTTGTTGGTCTGTGATATGTATCTGTATCCTGCTCCACTACTACAGTCAAACACATGTTGGTCTGTGATATGTATCTGTATCCTGCTCCACTACTACAGTCAAACACTTGTTGGTCTGTGATATGTATCTGTATCCTGCTCCACTACTACAGTCAAACACATGTTGGTCTGTGATATGTAGCTGTATCCTGCTCCACTACTACAGTCAAACACATGTTGGTCTGTGATATGTATCTGTATCCTGCTCCACTACTACAGTCAAACAGATGTTGGTCTGTGATATGTAGCTGTATCCTGCTCCACTACTACAGTCAAACACTTGTTGGTCTGTGATATGTATCTGTATCCTGCTCCACTACTACAGTCAAACACATGTTGGTCTGTGATATGTATCTGTATCCTGCTCCACTACTACAGTCAAACACATGTTGGTCTGTGATATGCAGCTGTATCCTGCTCCACTACTACAGTCAAACACATGTTGGTCTGTGATATGTATCTGTATCCTGCTCCACTACTACAGTAAAAACACATGTTGGTCTGTGATATGTGTCTGTATCCTGCTCCACTACTACAGTCAAACACTTGTTGGTCTGTGATATGTATCTGTATCCTGCTCCACTACTACAGTCAAACACATGTTGGTCTGTGATATGTATCTGTATCCTGCTCCACTACTACAGTCAAACACTTGTTGGTCTGTGATATGTATCTGTATCCTGCTCCACTACTACAGTCAAACACTTGTTGGTCTGTGATATGTATCTGTATCCTGCTCCACTACTACAGTCAAACACATGTTGGTCTCTGATATGTGTCTGTATCCTGCTCCACTACTACATTCAAACAGATGTTGGTCTGTGATATGTAGCTGTATCCTGCTCCACTGCTACAATTTACAGTGAAACATTTGTGGGTCTCTGATATTTAGCTGCCAAATAGCGCTCAGAGCTAGTATTGATTGCTTTTGTATATTCTAAAGCAGTTCCTAACAGGAAACATAAAGGAGTTGAGTTAGTGTATAATTCTATCATGATAATAGTGTCCATGGCAGGGCAGATTTAATTCTTCCTTCTGTTTCATAATGTGGCTTTTCATCCATTGTTTTGATTATAGTAGTCGTGTCTTATCTGATATGGTCTGAAAACAAGTTTTAATTAATCTGTTTTTTGTTTTCTGTTTAGACCCACTTACTCACTGATCGACAGCTGAGTGGGGACAGTGGGCGTGGCAGTCTGACCGAAGGTGACCCGAGTCCAGCCCCTCTCTCCCCCTCCAGTCAGTCCCCGCTCAAGTTTGAACCTGTGGAGGAGAAGGAGGAGGAGGCTAAACAAGGGTTGGGGCCAGAACTAAGAAGTGGCAGCAGCCTTCCTCGGGACTACACGAAGGTGGCCGACACAAGCGGTGGTGGACCTCCATCCATCAACTGCCTTCATGTGGAGTGTCCTCCTCACAATCCCTGGAACGATTCTGATGACTCTGTGGACGAGGAGAGTTTCAGCAACAAGGGTTATGATGAGTATGTTATCGCAGCTAACAAGGATGGGGATGGGGAGGAGGAAAAGGGTGTTAATCCAGGTTTTGTTCTGGATGCAGAAGGGGAAAAGTCTGAGTCTGATGCACCTTGTCAGGAGGACCTGTATCTTGGGGAGGAACATTGTCATGGTGTTCCTCTCACAGAAGTTGCATCACGCATCAATGAAGTGCAAGTGACAGGTGACCTCAGTACGGAAATGTCTGATATGGACAATTTCTCCGAGGGTTTGGAAGTTCCAGATGTAGAGCACCAATGGTAGTCACTAGCAGGAAGAAACAGTGCAGGTGAAGATGTCAGCACCCTGAAATCACAACCAGAAAAGCCTCACATGTCTCAACAAGGAGAAACCTCAAATATGGATGACAGTCATCTGAGAAGACAGCGAGAGCCCCTTCCATGATACTACAAAGAGAAATGATTCATATATGGATGACAGTCATCTAAGAACACAACCAGGCGTCCCATATACGTTTTGCCAAGAATCCAGAAATCCCCTAACGCAATCAGACACAGTGGAACCAAAGATTTCCATTCCAGTAAGCAAGGACAAGATGACCAGTATGAGTGAATTAGAGGAGGGTCTTGGGTCTTGGGTCTTGCAGCAGTTCTTACTCTTCTGACATCTCCAGGAGTTAGCTGACATGACTAGATTGTACCCAGGAAACCATCAGTTGTTTGACTCAACTCCTCATCAGACACTAGGTCTCCTCAGTTGTCTTGGTTACTGTATGTTTTTGCTGTTCTGCAGCATCAGCTGTAATGATGTCTGGATGTACTCCACTTTCGTCTTGTAGCCATGGTCCTTGAAGCAGGACACTTCCACCTTTGTGGAGCTGCGGTGCTGAGATTATTTACACAAGTGCTTCACACAGCTCTTCGGAGACAACAGACAACAGGCCAGAACAAGTGGTCAGATTGAGTGACTTATTTGACGGATGCCATCATATCTACTTGTGAAGATCTATGACCATGATGTCTGTCACTGGAATGTTTGATCTAGAGTTAATTATTACGGACCGTCAAAATATGGCGTGAATATTGCTGTGTATACCGGTATATGTATATATTACTATTTCATCACTAGGTCGTCACCATAGTTGTGTGAATGAATTACAAGTACGACCATGGTGATCACTAAAGTGTTATTAATAGTCATAATGCATTATTGCCATTCACTGAATTATCATGTATCATTTGAATTATTCTAAACATTCCCTGAAGTATGTCAACTATCACTGAAGTATTGTCAACTATCACTGAAGTATGTCAACTATCACTGATCAACTATCACTGAAGTATTGAAGTATTGTCAACTATCACTGAAGTATGTCAACTATCACTGAAGTATGTCAACTATCACTGAAGTATTGTCAACTATCACTGAAGTATGTCAACTATCACTGAAGTATTGTCAACTATCACTGAAGTATTGTCAACTATCACTGATCAACTATCACAGAAGTATTGAAGTATTGTCAACTATCACTGAAGTATTGTCAACTATCACTGAAGTATTGTCAACTATCACTGATCAACTATCACTGAAGTATTGTCAACTATCACTGAAGTATTGTCAACTATCACTGATAACTATCACTGAAGTATTGTCAACTATTGTGAAGTATAATTCTTTGTCATTTAAACAAAAACATTGTGCCATTAAACTGTGAGATAGCTTGCTGGGTCTAGACAGTTAATCCTCATATATAGTCCTAGGCCAAATGCTAGAAAAGTCCTTATCTGTTAAGATCTCTCATCAACAGTAAAAGTGTTGTCCAGTAATTAGTATGATAAGTCCCAGCACTAGCCACAGAATGTATCAGGTTACTAAAAAACAACAAGGTTTACCCTAGTGTTGAAACAAGTCCCAGCACTAGCCACAGAATGTATCAGGTTACTTAAAAACAACAAGGTTTACCCTAGTGTTGAAACAAGTCCCAGCACTAGCCACAGAATGTATCAGGTTACTTAAAAATGTATCAACCAGGTTTACTCCTAGTGTTGAAACAAGTCCCAGCACTAGCCACAGAATGTATCAGGTTACTAAAAAACAACAAGGTTTACCCTAGTGTTGAAACAAGTCCCAGCACTAGCCACAGAATGTATCAGGCTACTAAAAAACAACAAGGTTTACCCTAGTGTTGAAACAAGTCCCAGCACTAGCCACAGAATGTATCAGGTTACTAAAAAACAACAAGGTTTACCCTAGTGTTGAAACAAGTCCCAGCACTAGCCACAGAATGTATCAGGTTACTTAAAAAACAACAAGGTTTACCCTAGTGTTGAAACTGTGTTCACATGTTCATAGAACAATTAAGTGAGTATCAACCACTTTTAATGGATGGTGACAATTACTAGTGTTCAACAGGGTCAAGATGTGCAGTATGGTGATAACGCTGGGTTTATCATATTACCTGATGTCTCTACATTTGGCATAGGGGCATGTACCTGCTGATGAAATGTTATCATTTAGTGTTTTATGTCCTGTATTTTTGTAATTCTACACTTAATCTGCCTCAATGGTAAATAGGACATTTTTCCTGTGGAGGACATGTATGCCTTTTTTCTTGGTTCCACTGACCCTGCAGGTTTGATTAACGTGGGGATATGGTGTGAAGCTGATATCCCCTCTCTGACTTTGCTATGAGCAATGTAAACTCACTCACTCACTTGTCAGTATTCATAATATATTTACATTGGTAACAGATTGATAAACAATTGAATGGTCACTGTAGTCATGGTAACCTGTATTGATCGCTGCTCATGGTATCACTCACTGGTTTGTCTGATGCAAGTATTTACTGGATAATTCAGAGTGTGGTGCTGAATAACAAACATTTCATCTGTATGCTTGAACTGCCTACATTTTACTCAGAGGCATTTTTTGACAAAGGCCAGACACTTTTGATTAGTATATTTTTTTATTAAAAAATTGTTTTTTAAAGTTTTTCATATCTTTAAGCTTTGTTCCTTGGAGATGCTGCACTATCACATGTTTTTTTCAACCTAAGGCTCCGCTCATTGTTTCAAACATTCCATCAGATTTCAATTAAAATATTTTTACTCACAATGATATCACCAATATATTTTGCATCATTTTCAGTGAGCAATATGTTACAGAAGTGATACAGTTTGACTGTTATATGATGCTTTTCTGTGAAAAACACTTTGAAAACTGTTGTACATTTTTGTATACAAGTTGTATGTTCTATTGATTTACAATCGTGTGATATACGTGTTATAATTGTTTTGTTAATTTTTGTTGATGATTATGTTAATGTCCACAGTCTTGGTGATGGACAAACTGTTTTCACTATTTTGTATCAAACCATAATGTGTGTAAATAATAATAATTTCAATCGGTGTTTTGTGGCTCAATGGTAAGATAAAATATCAAGAAAGAAGAAAAGGTATATTTCTGAAAGTTTCTTTCATGACATTTTTCATATACATGTAGAAATTGGGGCTGTCGTCTTGGTTAAACCCCCTACATGAGCACAATGTGTGAAGCCCATTTGTGGTGTCCCCCGCCATGATGTTGCTAAAAACAGCATAAAACCATACTCACTCACTCTTGGTTAAACCGTGTGAACGTCATATCACTGTATATCATATATATTTACTCTAAAAAACAATAAAAGGAGTTTGTTCACCATTAAAAATATCATGTAATCATGTACATTTGTGTAGACCCTGAATGTGCTTGCGTGCGTGTACTTTAGTATGTTCTACACTGTCATAACCCTTGCCATCTTTATAGTGTCTTCCATTTTTCACTTTTTCCAGTTTACAAATCATTCATTGTATTTCATACACCCATGAGATATATATGGAAATAACTAACATCACACATTCATTGACTGAAATAGTTGTTTGAAAATAAAAAGGTGATCGACTATTGTTGGTTTTGTCTTATATTTTTCTGTGGCTGTTTGAGGAATTTATTTCAGGCATTGTGTTGCTTTGAGATGCATCACAGACAAATGCAGGTGTGGATTAATGGTTAAGACTCGGCTATGTGACAGGGCGGAAGGCCAGGGCTACATGCTCACCATGGAACTCTGTTCCTTTGTGTTATTAATAATATGGAAAAGTGTGAAAAATTAGTTATACACATAAACTAGTGATTTATTCAAGTACAACCTATCTACAACAAGATACAACATTTCCAAAATGTACCGGATCCTGACACACTCGGACAGTACGTCTTCGTATTTAGATTTCGAAGCGCACGTTAAATGTCTAAATGATCATCGCGAACGCCACAAGTCGAGTCTGCTCCGTTTCACCTTATTGTCTTGTGTGTTTAGCTACCTGGGCCTAGATTTTCGAAGCTCTCTTAGAGCTAAGATGATTGTAAGTACCATACATTAACATAACTTACAACCGTCTTAGTTCTAAGAGAGCTTCGAAAATCTAGGCCCAGGTAGCTAAACACACAAGACAATAAGGTGAAACGGAGCAGACTCGACTTGTGGCGTTCGCGATGATCATTTGGACATATTACGTGCGCTTTCGGACACGATGCGAGTTAATATGCCTTTGTTATCGTTTATATCCTCTGTGCATTTAGACGGGACCAATTGTAATTTTAGTGCTGACTTCTACCAGTGTTGCTGGCTAATAGACGTAACGTACGCTGTGAAACTTCATCTTATATTTTCTTACGGAAAACCTGCTTTGTTTAATTGTTATAGAGTTATTCAATCCTTAAACTTTGCTGTATCTCCGTCAGTGGGCCTCAGTGAAATCTGCCTGGTCATGGTTTTCCCAGCATCAAGTGTTGGAACACCAGTAACGCCTTTTTTAACAATTACGATTTGATTTGTTTGATAGTTACGCCAGCCAAGGCCACGTATAGGTTACTTAAGTTGGGTGAGTGGTGGAGTGAGGTAGGTAGGTGAGTGGACAGACACACAGTGAGTTAGAAGTGAGAGTTAGGTGGGTGGAGTGAGTGGGTGGGTGGGTGGGTGAGTGACAAAGAGGAGTAAGGTAGGTAGGTGGAGTGGACAGACACAGAGTGAGTGAGTGGAGGTAGGTAGGTGGAGTGGACAGACACAGTGAGTGAGTGAGGTAGGTAGGTGAGTGGACAGACAGAGTGAGTGAGTGAGGTAGGTAGGTTAGTGGACAGACACAAGAGTGAGTGAGCTAGGTGAGTGGACAGGTGAGTGGACAGACAGACAGTGAGGAGTGAGGTAGGTAGGTGAGTGGACAGACACAGTGAGTGAGGTAGGTAGGTGAGTGGACAGACAGTGAGTGAGTGAGGTAGGTAGGTGGTGGACACAGACACAGAGTGGTAGGTGAGTGGTTAGTGGAGTGGACATACACAGGAGTGAGTGGAGTGAGACACAGAGTGAGGTGAGTGGACAGGTGAGTGAGGAGTGAGGAGTGAGGAGTAGGTAGGTTAGTGGACAGACACAAAGAGTGAGTGAGTGAAGTAGGTAGGTGAGTGGACAGACAGTGAGGAGGTAGGAGGTAGGTGGAGTGGACAGAGTGAGTGGGAGGGTAGGAGGTGAGTGGACAGTGAGAGTGAGTGAGTTATATAGGTTACTTTTTAGGTTACTTAAACCAGAAACCATACTCCGGTTTAACCTTGAGCTGTATGGAGTGAGTGAGTGATTAATGCTCAACGCCGCATTAGCCATTTTGAAGCTATAAGGGCAGCATTTTTGTTTTCTGTGTTGCTCATCGCCCGACCGACCCTTCTAAGTTTACCCTTCTAAGTATACATACAACTTCGTGCCCAGCCCCCTCTAATACACAAAATAATATCCCACCAAAAGGTTGAAAATTCTTCATTCAATAGCAACTAAAACTTACAAAGCACATTGTTTCACTCGAGTGAGTTGGCGGTTTTATATTTTCATATAACAAAGGAATTCTATCAAGGAACAACAAACAATCCAATAATTATTTTTCTTTTAATGCCTTACAAGCTGCTAAAATAGGAATTAATATAATGATAAAAACAAAAAACAAACAAAACCCCACGAAAAGTATAAAAACCGTGGTTGTGAAAAACATATTAATGCAGACAGAGTCAAAGAGATACCATGACACAAGTTAATACTAAGTAACATGGAATTAAGAACTACGAGTAATATTTACATAATGATCAGCATAATGAATAGCACCAGAAGCGGTAATGGGAATGCCGTATATGAAAATACAATACCAGTCATTTCTTTTTTTCAGGACTGTATTCAAATCCCATGGGACCTTGAGTGTCACGCGGCAAGAGACGTGTGTTTTTATACGACCTAGATTCGTTTGACAATGCAAATCTCGGTTACGACAATCGTAATTCATATATGTTGACGCGAAACAGGAATCAGTGTGATCTCGCTCAGGTCTCTCGTTTGAACCACACACCGGTGTATGTTTTCCCTTTTTTAATAACATCATGAACTCTTGATGAAGACTAGATTCTGAACACATTCATCTCAAAGGTCACATCTTGATAATACATCGTGACAGATGCTTCAGTCACGATTATCTTCCTACCGTCTGTGTAGGTCACGTATACATCGTACACAACAGGGAGGCCGAAGTGAGACCTGAACGTACAAATACCTCGACTACAATCTGACATCCCAAGTGTACTGAACTGTGGGACATTACATGCTTCAGTCAATAGGGACATGACCTGGCTTATAATCGATGGACAACAGAAATTCAAATTCTTACAGACATCACATCATTCATCATAGCACGGAAGACATTGGTCATGCTTAAGCTGCGTGAGTATATCGTAACTGTAATGAAAGTGCTTCACAGCGTAACCGTGCGTAAGGAAGGTGAAGTTGTAGTTGGTTGACGATGGTGGACGCCGTTGCAGCTGTACGATCAAAGTTTAGTAGAGTAACATTCATATCCCAGACTCTCATACCCCTTCGTTAATTCGTCAGTTGTGAACACCCCTGGAGGGGCTAGGTTCTGCTGATCCATTTCGTTCAAAGGAAGTTCTTCTCCTGTTTCCTCTTCCCCCTTCAGATCTTCCTCGTCTGTTTTTGCCGCTGCCACATAGGCAGACAGAATGTCGTAATCACTGGCCGAGTTTGGCTCGTCCCCTAGTTCACAACTCGTCTCATCCCAGACTTTGCTGCTTCCGCCGCTCTCATCCTCATCTGGGGCAGCTGTCCGCTCGCTGCTTCCGCCATTCCGGTCGCTGAGTCCACCTTTCCGCTCCCCGATTCCGGTCTTCCGCTCGCCGTGTCCGTCGTTCTGCTCACCGGTTCCAATACTCTCTTCCACCTCAGCCAATGTCGTCTGCTCGCTGACGGTCGCTGACAGTGTATATTCGGGAGGTGTAGATTCTGGAGATCTGAGTCGGGTATAATCCGACGCCGTTGGAACCAGGGCCTGATATTGTGGAGCATTCCGGGCCATGGCGTCAGGGGTCAGACTTCCTCGTCCGCTGTCGATGCTCTGGCGATGATTTGCTTCCTGAGCTATGGTCTCCTACAAGGAGATGTATAGATTGTGTTATGGGATAAATCGTTATGATGATGATGATGATGATGATGATGATGATGATGGTTGTAACCATGATCATTGTTGCCCAACGTTATTGTGTTATGGTACCACGCTCAACAATATTTCAGCTATACGTCGGCCTGTAAACAATCGAGTTATATCATGAGCACATGCGGCACGATAACACCCGATCATAAAATTTACATCCATTAACATTACAACCAGTATGGGGTTGCTGGGATTCTGTACTTCGTAGTTGAAGACTGGGTGTTGCTTTACTCCGCTCGTAGCATTATTCTAGCAACATTACGGCGGAGGACAGCAAGAATGGGTTTCATATTGGGCCAGTATTATTGGCAGTGGAACCAGGGTCTTCTACGAGAAGAGAAGAAGTAACCATTATACTTTCCTGCCGGTTTATCCTTGCAGCTCGCATACATCTTTCCGAGATAAACATCGCTTCACTGTTACTGTGGACGTTTGTTTCAGTTCTACAACTTTAGGAGTGCAAACTCGGCGATGGAAAATGGCGACGCCATGTTTGTCCGTGAACACTACACGTGAGACATTTTAAATTTGCATAATTATACCCCACTGAATGCTATCTCGATGAGAAACCTACCCACTATGCTAAACAATACTATTCTAGTGAATGTCAGCAACTCTTGAATTCATAAACGACACCTCGCTATACTAGTGAGTAAAACTACATTGTTATGTAAAACTTCTGACGACTTTCAAACACCGTGAGTAAAATAATACATCAGATAACATTAGGACATCGTGACTAAAACTACTTTGTTATACACATATCAAAAACTGAAAGTATTTTTTAATATAAGTGGAAAACTATAATGGAAAATGAATTGTTAATATGAAATGATTTCCTGAAATTCCAAAATGAAAGATCCCCTTCCTTTGTGGGTGATATCAAACCAACAGATAATCCAACGAACATATATGAACTACGGTTTTATGTTCCAGAAGATATGCGTTTTCAAAAGGTACATTGTATTCCTGTGAACTGAGAGAGTGAGTGAGGGGTCCGTGGGTGCAGTAGTTGCACAGTGTTATCATGTAACGATAATCTTCACAAGCAATACAACACAGATTCGAACCCTAATGATTGTGTCCGGTCAACTTCTCAATAAAAGTCACCCAGTGCGTCAAAAGATATTCGGTATTGTAGGATCGGTATTGTGAACAACCAGTGAAATACAAACCCCATCCCCCTAAGTTTGCAAACAATTTTAAATGGCCAATAAAAGTCACACTGATTTGTTTGTAGTGCAATCAAAAAAGTAAAAATAAATATACATCAATATGGCTGGCTGGATAAATGGACCCTACAACGTTTTGGCTTAACAATTCTTCGGAGGCAGGACTAAACATCATACAAGGCCTTCTAACATCTTCATACATCATATTGGCTTAACAATATCTTCATACATCATACTGTCTTAACAATATCTTCATACATCATACTGTCTTAACAATATCTTCATACATCATACTGTCTTAACAATATCTTCATACATCATACTGTCTTAACAATATCTTCATACATCATACTGTCTTAACAATATCTTCATACATCATACTGTCTTAACAATATCTTCATTACATCATACTGTCTTAACAATATCTTCATACATCACATCATCATTCATCTGTCTTAACAATATCTTCATTCATCATACTGTCTTAACAATATCTTCATACATCATACTGTCTTAACAATATCTTCATTCTTCATATCTTCATACATCATACTGTCTTAACAATAACAATATCTTCATGTCTTAACAATATCATCATACTGTCTTAACAATATCTTCATCATCATAACAATATCTTCATTCATCATACTGTCTTAACAATATCTTCATACATCATACTGTCTTAACAATATCTTCATTCATCATACTGTCTAACAATATCTTCATACATCATACTGTCTTAACAATATCTTCATTCATCATACTGTCTTAACAATATCATACATCATACTGTCTTAACAATATCTTCATTCATACATATTCATGTCTTAACAATATCTTCATACATCATACTGTCTTAACAATATCTTCATTCATCATACTGTCTTAACAATATCTTCATACATCATACTGTCTTAACAATATCTTCATACATCATACTGTCTTAACAATATCTTCATACATCATACTGTCTTAATACATCATACTGTTCATTCATCATACTGTCTTAACAATATCTTCATTCATCATACTGTCTTAACAATATCTTCATACATCATACTGTCTTAACAATATCTTCATTCATCATACTGTCTTAACAATATCTTCATACATCATACTGTCTTAACAATATCTTCATTCATACAGTCTTAACAATATCTTCATACATCATACTGTCTTAATATCTTCATTCATCATACTGTCTTAACAATATCTTCATACATCATACTGTCTAAATATCTTCATTCATCATACTGTCTTAACAATATCTTCATACATCATACTGTCTTAACAATATCTTCATTCATCACCAAGATAAAAGGGCTCTAACAGCATCAATGTTTCGTGGCAGGACTTAAGACTCCTTACAACACATTCGTTTGTCGCTGACGTAAATGGCCCAAACAACAGCATCCGATGATGATGATGGGATCTGGTGGGGATCTGGATGGGGATCTGGTGGTCACGGTAAAGTTTGAACATAAATAGTACATATTTGGAAGACCCCCCAAATGTGACAAACTCATAGACGCATGGCACAGAAAACAGCGGAGGACGTTGCTTGACGTCTATTGAAATGTGACGTTACTTCTTGAAGGTCACGTACTTTGGGACTTGGTTTTGGGACTGGTCTCTCTGGGGCAGATGGAGTGATGGTGGGAGGGTCGGCGTCACCCTACACAAGGGAAGGAAAACGTTATATATAAACTGCCGGGAAAAAGAGTGTATACACCCAGGTGTGATGGAGGCAATAAAACGACACAAACAAGAAAGGCTTATTCCATAGTGGTGTGTTTGATAAAGGTACCACAGCTGTAGTTTACGTGCACTGTTTTACATGTTGATGATTGGGTGGACTTTACATTTAACGTTTTACGTGTTGATGATTGGGTGGACTTTACGTGCACTGTTTTACATGTTGATGATTGAGTGGACTATACGTGCACTGTTGTCCGTGTTGATGATTGGGTGGACTTTATGTGAACTGTTTTACATGTTGATGATTGGGTGGACTTTACGTGCACTGTTTTATGTGTTGATGATTGGGTGGACTTTATGTGAACTGTTTTACATGTTGATGATTGGGTGGACTTTACGTGCACTGTTTTACATGTTGATGATTGGGTGGACTATACGTGAACTGTTTTATATGTTGATGATTGGGTGGACTTTACGTGAACTGTTTTACGTGTTGATGATTGGGTGGACTTTATGTGAACTCTTTTACGTGTTGATGATTGGGTGGACTTTACGTGAACTGTTTTACATGTTGATGATTGGGTGGACTTTACATGCACTGTTTTACATGTTGATGATTGGGTGGACTTTACGTGCACTGTTTTATGTGTTGATGATTGGGTGACTTTACGTGCACTGTTTTACATGTTGATGATTGGGTGGACTTTACATTTAACGTTTTACGTGTTGATGAATGGGTGAACTTTACCAGCACTGTTTTTCGTGTTGATGATTGGGTGGACTTTATGTGAACTGTTTTACGTGTTGATGATTGGGTGAACTTTACGTCCACTGTTTTACATGTTGATGATTGGGTGGACTTTACATTTAACATTTTACGTGTTGATGATTGGGTGAACTTTACGAGCACTGTTTTTCGTGTTGATGATTGGGTGGACTTTATGTGAACTGTTTTACGTGTTGATGATTGGGTGAACTTTACGTGCACTGTTTTACATGTTGATGATTGGTGAACTTTACATGAACTGTTTTACGTGTTGATGAATGGGTGAACTTTACGAGCACTGTTTTTCGTGTTGATGATTGGGTGAACTTTACATGAACTGTTTTACGTGTTGATGATTGGGTGAACTTTACGTGCACTGTTTTACGTGTTGATGATTGGGTGTACTTTATGTGAACTGTTTTTCGTGTTGATGATTGGGTGAACTTTACATGAACTGTTTTTCGTGTTGATGAATGGGTGAACTTTACGTGCACTGTTTTACGTGTTGATTGGGTGTACTTTATGTGAACTGTTTTACATGTTGATGATTGGGTGAACTTTACATGCACTGTTTTACGTGTTGATGAATGGGTGAACTTTACGTGAACTGTTTTATGTGTTGATGATTGGGTGGACTTTACGTGCACTGTTTTACGTGTTGATGATTGGGTGGACTTTACATGCACTGTTTTGCATGTTGATGATTGGGTAGTCAGATTTAATTTTCAAATGCATACTATGTTTTATCTGAAGTTTAGATGAAGTCGTGAAAGAAAGAAAGAGTGAGTGAGTGGTTTAACACAACTTTGAACCTTACAGTTACACCACTGCGAGTCAGCAGAGTGAGTGAGTGAGTTTAGTTTCACGTCGCTTTCAGCAATATTCCAGCAATATCACGACGGGGCACACGAGAAATAGGCTTCACACATTGTACCCATGTGGGGAATCGAACCTGGGCCTTTACCACTAGGCTACCTCACCACCCCAGCTGAACGTATACTGTAGTAGACAGTTACAACAGGTGTAACCTTCACAGTAGGGCGCTGACATTACAACAATCATGATTTAGCATTACAAACAACGGTCAACAATTTAAGGCACACTGTACAGACATTTGTGACAATGGTAAATGTAGAGTGCCATATATTTTTAATTCACATTTTAATGTGTCAAGAATATGTGACATATAGGTCGGTGTCACCGTGTTACATGGTTTGTTAGTAACTATTCTAGCTCGAGTACATGCGTTAATAGCTAAAGGCAAATACAGTTAAATATTATATGCTTTTGACCGGTTAAACAATCCGGTTTTAAGGTTATTGTGTGAAAATAAAAGTTGTCCGTATTTTGTGGGAGTTAACTTTCTTGTCTAAACTTTCAATAGAGTTGAATTATATTTTCGATCATATTTGAAATAAGCATAAGCTGTTATTTGTGGGAATAAACGTCCACCTACAAAGCAAACAGTAAACAGTGATTTCAATGTGGCCGACATTACGAAATTCAGACAAGTATAGGTGTTTTGATTCAGATCAGAAACAGGCGACTTTAGGGACCGTACATAGAACAATGATGTTTTAAGTGAGGGGTCACCCATTTTGTTCTGGGGAGGTAGGGGGATCAGCAATTTTGTACATAGATATATTAAAAAATATGCTTAAACATTCGGGTGGTGGGGTTCATTGGTTTTGTACATGACATGCAGGGGTGGTTGGGGACACTTACTTTGTGCATAAAGTTTAGGGGGTCATTCACATTGTACATGCTAGTCCATATATCAGCCATAAATTATGAACGGTCCCTTAGGGATAAAAAGCTCCTGATTATTGCAAGAGGTGAGGTGAAAGTGGGTTTAACGTCGTGCTTGAGAATATTTCGCTCATATGACGACGTGCATGCGTGTGTATGTGTATGTGCGGCTGCTTGTACTAGCCCAGACTTAAGCTGGTTTTATAGTGCTAGCCCACTGAGATACCATGCCGCAGTGAAGCATGAATACCCCACTCAGACACATTATACTGACTCCGAGCCGACCAGTCCTTGTTGTAACCATTAATGCCGAGCGCCAGGCAGGGACCAACAAGTACCATATTTTAACGTCTTTTGGTATGACGGTCGGGGATCGAACCCGCGACCTTCCGCTCTCCGGGCTGACGCTCTAACCACTACACCACGGAGGCGTCCCTTATTGAAAGAGCGACGTATCGATGTATATTCTTACACCGTTATCAAGCAAGTTGTTATCCAGTATCGTGCTTCGTTATTTACTCACCAACTTCCAGACTACCACCAAACAACCAAGAAACCTAATCACGTTCACTATAAGCGACGCAAGAAAAATCAGTGCTGGATAAAAATGATATGCAATAATAGTCAATCAAGCAGATGCTTTTATCATGAAGTATTAATATAAAAAGCTGTTGAAAATACAGCAATTATTATTGAAGTGTACAATTAGCTGCTTTTCATGTACTGTTCCCTGTGTTCTATGCTAGCAAGCTTCTGTTACATACATAGCGGATCTCGGACAGTTCTAGCATCGTGATGTCTTCCGACTCCTTCCACTTCTGGTACAGAGACCTGCAACAAGGGGCAATGGTACTGTCACCAACACAAGGCCGCACAGGGAGTGATGATAACGATATCGCAGCGTGTTATCACTATGGGATGAAGTTTCCAAGTAACGCAGACCTGCACGTTCACCACACTGCAAAACCCACCTTCTGACCACCAACTCTATTCCAGTTTGATTCCAATGGTACTCAATATCACCGAAGTACTCATACATTGTGTTGCTGTTTTTGTTTTTGTTTATTTATTTTAAAGAAATAAACCTCCTTGATACAATTACAAGAAGGAGAAAAACATATTTGTTAAAGCCATATACTGATGTAATTATTACCAGATGTTCACCTTATATTTCTAATTATATTTCTAAAAAGGGTTTAAAAATCACAAATGGGATTTGTCTTATGGAATATGCAAATAAATTTTATAACAATAAACAGCTACATTAAATCCCAAAGCAGAAACTCAAATAAGGCTTTCAAATATTTCTCAAACTGAACATTCGTGTAACCTTGCTGTCATACCCCAAGTGGAATTTTAAATGAATTCGATGACAAATATATGAATGACCAAAAATAGTTAGACTGAAACATTCCCAGAGATGTGAAATATATGCCCAATGTTAAAGATTAAAGTTGATTAGTTACATACAGATATAATATTATTGTTTTGAAACTCGTAGCGATTTATAATTACATTCCTAAAACTGTTAGAAGCGCACGTACAATCACCACAACAAGTCCAACAAGATTGTCAGAAATACACTCAGTTGGACCAGTGAGAGCCGTTATGTATACAAACGCACGTTCGTGTATTTGAATTTCTCACCGTCAATCTCATGATTCTTGTAAAAAACTTCACATTAAACAGCACAATTCTGTTAGCTACGTTCTTAGTACTTTCAATATGACGATAATCTTTTTTCATGATTTTTAAACAATAACATAATGCTATAAACGATTTAAGTAGTCGGGAGCAAAGTACCGCAACCATTACACACGTTCTGATTGGTTTGTCGTATTTTCGCACATAACAAGCATCGATAGGGGGACGAGTCTTCTTGGAGGTTACGGAAAGAGGCGAGTGGTGACGAATGTCCTAAAATCTTCAAGAGGGACAAGACCCTCTGTTCGTCTTGTCCCGGAATAACCCGAGTGTGTCACGAATGGATGGAGTCATTCGTCACCACTCGCCCCTTTCCGTAACTCGCTATTCGGCTTGTCCCGGAATAACACGAGTTGGTCACGAATGGGATTGAGGTTTTGATGTGGGTAGCGGAATATGCCGAGAGGACCCGAGTTGTCTTACGGGACACAACTTTGCCAGCGAGATTCACACGGCTTTCCCTAACGCCTAGACACACATTAGGTCAGATACATAACGCGAATGTGAACGCTGTGTATCTTAGCTAGACGCACATGGGCAACAAAACATATACCTGCAGCACCGCCTACTGATGTAGACGATAACCATTAGACACAGGAAGCAGGCGAAGACGATGAGGATAACGATACCCGCTGCCAGTCCTGTCGGGTGAAGAATGCAATAAACGTTAAAGTATCGCTCTTCTAAATTTGTTTTGAACATTTTGTTTTATAATTTCCAAATTATTTGTATATTGTTGCTGAAGATGATGGAGAATGGATCTCTTTAGCGATCAATTAAAACAACTGGTCAACAATATGCCATCCGATACCTGTCTTCATATACCAATTGCGTAGATCGATGCTCATGCTGTTGATCACTGGATTGTCTGGTCCAGACTTTTATTTACAGACCGCCGCCATATTGCTGGAATATTGCTGAGTGCGGCGTTTAACAACATCCAACCAGTATGACGGAGGCTGCTTTGTCTATCTACATAGAGCTCACTGAGTCATGGATCTATATATTGTCGTGCATAGGAGGGTCTTCAAATGGAAGTATCCAAAGATTTGGAATAGTCTAACCCCATGCGACAGCGAGTGACTGTTAGGACTGTTAGACTGGTGGAGCATATCTCACTTGTATCAATGGGGACGCCGAACTTGGGGTCACTGTACGGTCCGATCCGACCCGTGTCGGACGTCTGGCGCAACCTCACAGTGTAGTTGACATCTTTCTGAAGATTCGCAATCACGTGATGGTTCATCTCACTGGAGATGTTCACACTCCCTGGAATGTATGAAAGATAAACATACTCGAAGACGCATTTAAACCTCGGAAACTCACGATCATCTGGTTCGTCCTTCTGGTTCCATTTATCCGTAGTTCGACATAATAGTTCGAGTCAATATGTATGTACTGGACCACACTGCAGGTGAAGATTGTTACACCATGAAACAATGACACATGAGCGGCCATTTAGCCAATAAAGACAGGGTTCGCTATATAACGTTTACTTCATTGTTAGTTTTGTAAGATAATTTAATCAAGTGGTTGTACTGTACTCTACTAACGAAAGAGAATCCTAATGTAAGGTATTTACTGTCAGCATGACACAATGTCAGTCTATGACTACCTTGATTAACGTCAATGACATTAACGACGTTACGTACCGCATACAGAGACGTTCATGACGCAGTGCTCAATGTAGATGAAGGTTATGAAACCCTTCCTGGAACATCTGTCCAGCTTCCAGCGGACTGTGAGAGCCAGGTCGGACTTACTTTCAACAAAAAAGCTTGTCCTGTTTGGCTTGGCAGGGACTGAAGTCAAACAGGTTTCACATACACACGTATAGTCACACGAAATAGGTAGGATTGTTAAAGTGGCTAGATGACAAATGGTTTGATGTTGTTTAGCGCCGCATTAATTAATACTCAAGCTGTATGATTGCTGAAGGGAAAGATGTGAATGGGCGACCAGTGGTTAATGTTATGAGAAACGCCCCACGGGTTACGGTGACAGGATCCAGGTCACCTGACCATCCAATCCACAAAATCACCTTGTACGCCCGCAGTATGTTGCTGGGAACAACAAAGGATCCCTAGTGGTACAAAAGATCACAATGTATTTGTCCTGATGTTTACATACAGAAAAGAAACAATTGTTTCCGCCCTTAGGAGAAAAAATAACAAATTGAATGCAAAATACATCAGGTTCGACGTTGTGTTTCCATACATGTAACTCCCTCTATGGTGATGAGACTGTGTATCCCACACGTACCGGCACTAGCGTTGTACCCACAGCCACTCATCGAGAGTCCGCTGCTTCCTTTCCCTGTTTCCATGGATACACCAAAACGAGTGACTGCAGGTTTGCTTTTCATGGAGAGTTGTGCAGATCTCTGTTCGCCATCGACAGTGATCCATTGAACGTCATTCTGTAAAAGATACAACTGGTAGATTTCTAAAATAGATTACTATATATATATTCATCAAATCCAGCAACGACAGAAAAATGATTAATCCCACGTGTAAGATGCACACGGGAGACAACTCTTTAACTCCAAGTGCTGTAGATTATCGAGAAACCTCATCCGTAATTTCACCCAAGGATAATTAACCCAAGAACTAAAATGCTTATATGGACAGGCCTTTCGATGGTTTGAGGGTAAAGTCGACACGTTTTCGGCAAAAGTAATATTTTGTGCCTTCCGTATTGAAAACTATCTCTCTCAGGATTAAAGAAAACCAACTATATTTGCTGGACATAAACCTAAGAAATCATTTGTATGAGCCCTGTAGAGTCCAGCAAGGTCCACCGTATAGATGGACGGACGAACGGAGTCATGACTTACCATCGAATAGTAATGAAAGCGTGAGCATATCGTGAGTGTTGGGTTGTCCAAACAATAGGCCCGGGATAGTGCCCGGATTAGCGAGGTTTCCGACAAGCGGGGGGTTTACCTGGCATGCCTTGTTCGTTGGTCCCCACTGGCACCAGAACACTGTCCAGAGGTCAGGCTGGTCAGCTGATGTGGATGTCCAGTACACGTTCACCTCTGTACCGTTCCAGGCACTGTGCACATCTGTTGGGGGACGGACTGCAGACACAATTGTAGAATTCAGTATTTGGTACACACCCTAACGCGCGCGCGCACACACACACATACATACATACATACATATGCTGAGTGCATACACACAAACAGTATTTGTGCTTGAGGTTTAAGCATAAACATAACATTTCGAGAGAACATATTTGAATATTTGTATTCATTCATGATCCCGATATAAACCACGTTTCAGAAATATCTTATCCGACATTAAGTCTTAAGATCCTGTCACGTCTAAGGGACGTTACTCAATTGCAGGGCTAATCCTGGATGCTGTTGCACAAAGCAATCCTAGAGTTAAGGTTGTCGTAACTCTCATACGTGAACGCTGATTTAAGGCAGTCATAGCCTTATGGCTATTTCGTACCACGCTGCACTCTAATCACGTGGAGAGTCAGGATGCCTGATTAAGAAGGTTCTGCTATACACACCGTCTCCGAGTTTGGGTAAGCGCTGAGGGAACGTTGGTGAAGCTCCGGCTCTGTTGGATGTTGTCACCGAGATGGAGTAGTCAACGTTGCAGTTTAGGTCGTCAAGTAAAACTGTTGCAGTCGTCGCTGGACAGACTATGACTTTGCCTGTGGTGTTACATTGCGTCATCTTGTCGCTCATCCTGTAGCTCGTCACCCCCAGAGCCTTGTTCTTACTGTCGAGGAGCATTATCGTGTAGTTCATCAACGTTCCATACTGGAACTCTTTAGGCGGTGGCTGTAAAGAGTTTCAGGAGCTGTGATCAGTGTTCATTTAACTGTTTTACCCATGTATCCATAGGAAGAATCGAACCCCTCGACATGACACACGATTGCTTAACTTACCTGGCTACCCAAATGATTCAAACATCCCCGGGACAAGGTGAAGTTTATAACCTCAATAAAATACCCCTAAATAGTGGAAAATGCACGTACCTTTATGAAAACAGAGACATTCCTCTCCCCGTCGACGCAGTCGTGCGCAAGGAAAGTGCTGCTTGCTGCCGCTGGTGCTACGTGGGGACAAATCATTACTAAAATAACATATAGTCTTTTTGCAGTGAAAACGTACCGATGAATTTCACTTTAAACAGAAAAGTAAATCAATAGCGATTTGAAACTATGATAGTTTGTTAAACAACTTTTATCCTCAGCTGAATATAATTCTGAGATTAAAATGTTCAATTGGCAATGTCAAATCATGAGGATTCGCAATCTTAATTTTACTTTATTTGATTTACTTTTTTGTTTAAAGCGACATTCATCGGTACGTGTTCACTGCAAACAGACTGTAGTTAAATACAAAAGCATAGAGGTGATACACTATCCCAATGGTCATTAGGTCCCGTTTGTGTTAAAATGATCCAAATGATAAGCTTGAGGCACTGGAGAACGCATGAAATTCACTGGACATCTAAAAAGAGATATTGTACAAGTGTCTTAAATCCGCGACAAAAAGATATTCTGTTTCTATACAAAAAGCCTCATGGAATGTTAAACAGCGCCTATCTCTGGATCCAGTCACTGAAGCGTCAAGTCACTCACCTTCTTCTTCAGTGGAGGTAGAAACTGTCCTCGGCTCACTCCGGCAACCGTGCCGAGCTGTGGCGGACATGGCCGAGACAATGAAGTCGTACTTCGTGTTTGGTCTCAGATTGGTGATAGCTGCTTGATTCTCAGACGTCTTCAGTGTCCTGTTCTGTGATAGAAAGAGGTGTTGAGGTACTAGCGAGATGACCATTGAATTAATGTCTTGTACAGAAATGAATAACACAGTGAAATGTTGTATAACAAAACTGTTTTACAGGATCTTACTGGGGAATTACAGGCAAAGTTGATTGATGCCATCAGGCACCATTATATGGTCTCTGACGCTATTAATGATTCATTTTGATATATTTGATATACAGAATACCCAGTGGAGATCCTGTTAGAATGTGTCTTTAGCAATCCATTGTCTTTAGCGAGCCAAAACATTGATTACGCAACAGTCTCTTTTACTGCTGACTGGGTTCCGTCCTATAGCGCAACTTATTACAATAACCAGCCCAGAATTTTTAGACCAATTCATTCAACTGGATACATATTTATCAGTATTATTTGATACATCTAAGCACTTGTACATATATTGCAACACAACGCTCCTTCTAATCCTTGCAAACACGTCGTGCAGCGTGCTATGTTGTACAGCGTGTTCTGACAAACGGAATTATGGAAATCGTGGAAATCTCAAAACGAGGCTCTGCCGCTAGAAAAGTTGGGCGATCTGGTACGAACTTGATATTATATCAATCACACTGCGTTACAAACCTACACTAAATAAGTGCAAAGAACACATAACAGATGTAACCAGTGAGCCAGATGCCTTGTGAATCATTTTACGACCTGTTCAAACAGGTCAGTCTGTGACGTCTTAGTTAAGGTCATGCTGCCTAAACCTCGCCATAACATATAGAAATACGATGTTATTAAAGTTTAAAATTAAAAATCATTCGTAAATACCATTTTCTTATGAAACAAGAAATTGGAATTCAGTGTAACCATAGTTGTTTGTGTAGTCTCGTTTCACTTTCACACGAGAAAATTCAGATCGGCTGAAGTAGGTCATTGTCTGAATAGGTTAATAAGACTTCGTTTCGGTTTGAGAGGCAACTATCGGGGTCGCGTTGTTAGGCTCGGTGACTTGGATGTCACACTGTCAAGGTTACAACGACATCGACGCTCACGAATTCTTGTCTCGATATTCGAGCGTCGTTATATTGCTGAGGGCAATGACAAACTAAATCAGCGTATACAGAATACACGTGAAAACACGTGGTGGACAGCGACACTCACGTTGATTCTCAGCTGAATGAAGGTAGCGATCATCGGATGGTCAGCCAAGTACTTGCCTGATGACGTGTCATTATGGTCCATCAGTCTTAATGTTTGCATTGACTGAATTGTCAGGGACGATGGTGTAGCCAAGTGGTTAAAACGGTCGCTCGTCACGCTGAAGACCCGGGTTCGATTCCTCACATAGGTAACAAATGTGTGACGCCCATTTCTGGTGTCCCCCGCTGTGATATTGCTGGAATATTGCTAAAGCAGGCGTAAAACTAAACTCACTCCCTGTTTTGTCAGGTATATACATACATTATACTTCATTGGAAACAAGTTAGTAACAGACATAAACTTACAGATGTAGCCGACTGCGTGATGACTGTGAAGGTCAGATCCTTACTGGGGTCATGTTGCCACTTCAGGGTCACGTTACGACTGGTGACCTTGACAAGTTCCAAGGTCGTCACTGGCGCTGGTTGGACTACAACACACAAAACAACGTATCGGTCGCATACGTTGTTTAAGAATCAAACTAACGTTTGACGCACTCGAATGCCATGTGACATAATAGTAACATAGTGTATTAAACATTTATACATTCGAATAATCATTGATCCTGTGCTTGGAATAAACAGATATTCAGCAAACGGTTTGCACAGTCCAAGCACGTTGGATTGGAGTCATTCAGTGTCGGTTTTATGCTCTGCTATCACCGGTTATTTTGTACACATAAATCTTACAAATAAGTTACAATGAGTTACAAATAGCCGAGTTACAAAGAAAACATATCTCAGACTGAGGTCCACATGGGACGTAAGACCCCTGAACTGCCGTGATTTAGCTGGAGGACTGTTCAAAGCAGCCCTAAACCCTAATTACTCACTCACTAACCTTCATTACAGAATGACGATATATTACTTAGAAAACCGAGAATGGAATCGTACTGTGAACCCGAATCCTGGAATCACGTTGTTATACGTACCATAATCTTCTGGATCAGCCGTGAAGGTCATGGACAACGTGTCACTGATTTTTGTGTTGGTCACAGTGATGATGAAGGTTAGATTCCCCGTCGACGTGTAGGGGGTGATGAAACACGACGTCGTGGTGCTCACGCTGCAGCTGTGCCATCTGAAAACCCATTTTCATAAAACTAGAAATCAAAGGTCTATATTTGCGAAAATGACAACACATCAACATTGATATATATCTCAATCTTGAATTATGATATAATTATAATAACTTATAATACAATATGTAACTAAAAATGAACTTTTTTGAAGAGTATATATATTGGAGTCAATCAATGTTGAAGTGATCATAATGAATGTTTGTACAGAAATCGCTCTTGAAAGATGATTGGTGTATGACGTGATATTTGCATGTTGACGATTTTCATTTTCAACCCCAAAAAACCGGCTAGAAAGAAACAACTAACTAACAACTGTGTGATACAAGAATGACACCCAATGCACGTGCATGGGGCTACTGCGTTATGCACGTGCATCCCATGCGTTGTGTTTATGGGTGGTGTTAAAGAGAAATGGAGGTGCCTTCATAATATCTCTGTCTTTGAAACGTTTGTTAACGCTTATACTTCCTATTCATATTGAAAATTTAGGTTCCCCTTCGTTTTTAAAGAGTATATACGACATTTGTGTCTGGCTATGTGTTTGTAGTTCCCCAGCCTCGCGGTGGTACGTAGGCGATTTTTTTCATACCCTGCCTCAGATGCTGCCGCCCAGGATGTGGTCACACTGATGTAAGCAGGATGCAGGTATCGACCCGTGTCCCAGGTGACAGTCACGTTGGTCCAGTCGTTCAGGAGCACCTGCACATCCGTCACGTTGTGGAGAGGATCTGAATAGAGATGACATGCTTGATATTATATCATGTTCAGGCGTTTTTGGAACAAAATGAATCTGTTTAAACTTTATATATAATCGGGGAGGAGGGATAGCCTAGTGGTTAAAGTGATCGCTCGTCACACTGAATATCCAGGTTCGATACTCCACATGGGAACGATGTGTAAAGCCCAGTACTGGGGTACCCCGTTGTGAAATTGCTAAAAGAGGCGTAAAACTAAACTCACACAGTCACTATATATGGACTGATAATTAACTCTAAAATGTTGAACGATTATATTATATCACAATGAGTTAAGAAAGATTCATTTCTATGAAAAATCCCTTGTGTACTTCGCTTGACACAAATCCATATAACATCTTGAAAATGTAATAAAAACCTCCATGTAATATAACATGTAATGGTCAAAATATATAAATGTAACACTAATCGTCGCATGAAGCGTCTTGGAGTTTCTATTATAAAGTATGACTGTATCATTGAACCAACTCACATTCAAGGGTGATGTATTGATGTTCGACTGGGATAGCCTGCCAGCAGCCCACTGTCTCGCCATCGAAGGAGGAATCAGTGACAGGCATGTCCAGCTGCCACACGTTGCTGGCTATAAACCGCTGGTAATCACCTGGAAGTTCTTCATCATTAGCATAGGTGAAGGAAGGATCGATACCCGTGTCCTCCACGGTGCAGTTGAGAGTCAGATTGGTGCCTATGATGACATACGGGTCATTCGGTAGTACACCTGGAAATTATGTATTTGGAATCATCATCATCATCATCACCATCATCATCTGTATTACGTATGAAGGCCACAGGTTCATATACATATTTATTTACACATTCCAAACAGGTGTGAAGCGGTAAACACCATAAAAGGAAACAATTACTCAAAATGCAAAGCATTTACCTGTCTATCTGCATAGATTATCTTACACCCCAATACAATATATTAGTAACATATGCATATATAGCTCGACTGAATTCCGTAGAATTTTAATACATATTTTCTAGTTTTCTAAACTTACCCTCATTTCGTATGCATGATAGTTGAACGAGCTTCGTAGCTAGAATTTGTTTAAGGACGTGTGTATAGGGTTTGAGGCGGAAATATGAATAACTCAAACTTGATACTCCACATCTTCCTGATATCGTAAATCTGATACCACAACAAAGGGCGTTGTTAGCCTGGCTGGCGCTCGCCTTTAAGTTGTCAATGTGATATCAAACGCCCAAGGTGTTATCACACAAGAAGATAACTGTTAGATCACCGGAGTCAATGTGATATCAAATGTCCATGGTGTTATCACACGTGAAGATAACTGTTAGATCACCAGGGTCAATGTGATATCAAACGTCCATGGTGTTATCACACAAGAAGATAACTTTTGGATAACTGTTAGATCACCAGGGTCAATGTGATGTCAAACGTCCATGGTGTTATCACACGTGAAGATAACTGTTGGATCACCGGAGTCAAAGTGATATCAAACGTCCATGGTGTTATCACACAAGAAGATAACTGTTAGATCACCAGGGTCAATGTGATATCAAACGTCCATGGTGTTATCACACAAGAAGATAACTGTTGGATCACCAGGGTCAATGTGATATCAAACGTCCATGATCACATTTCGATAACTGTTAGATCACCAGGGACAATGTGATATCAAACGTCCATGGTGTTATCACACAAGAAGATAACTGTTGGATCACCAGGGTCAATGTTATATCAAACGTCCATGGTGTTATCACACAAGAAGATAACTGTTGGATCACCAGGGTCAATGTGATATCAAACGTCCACGGTGTTATCACACAAGAAGATAACTGTTAGATCACCAGACCAATGTGATATCAAACGTCCATGGTGTTATCACACAAGAAGATAACTGTTGGATCACCAGGGTCAATGTGATATCAAACGTCCATGGTGTTATCACACACGAAGATAACTGTTGGATCACCGGAGTCAAAGTGATATCAAACGTCCATGGTGTTATCACACAATAAGATAACTGTTAGATCACCAGGGTCAATGTGATATCAAACGTCCATGGTGTATATCACACAAGGTAACTGTTATCACCGGGGTCAATGTGATATCAAACGTCCACGGTGTTATCACACAAGAAGATAACTGTTGGATCACCGGAGTCAAAGTGATATCAAACGTCCATGGTGTTATCACACAATAAGATAACTGTTAGATCACCAGGGTCAATGTGATATCAAACGTCCACGGTGTTATCACACAAGAAGATAACTGTTGGATCACCAGGGTCAATGTGATATCAAACGTCCATGGTGTTATCACACAAGAAGATAACTGTTGGATCACCAGGGTCAATGTGATATCAAACGTCCATGGTGTTATCACACAAGATAACTGTTGGAACCCAAGAAGATAACTGTTGGATCACCAGGGTCAATGTGATATCAAATTGTAGGGAAACATACTTTGATCAATACACCTACCTTTTACATCGAGGATGATATCCAACGTTGTCGGATCACTGTGGTGTCCATGTTCAGCCGGGCTGTACACAGCCGTGACGGTGAATGTGTAGCGAGAGTCTGGTGTCAGGTTTCTTACATCCATGGTGTTCTCAGTAGTATTGCTGGAGATCACCTATACATTATAGAGAATACATTAGTTGTGGACTCCTTGTTAAGTGTTGGATAACACCACGGGTAATTATACAACTTATAGGGAAAAAAAATATATGGAAGATATCAATGGAATGTTACAAGAAAGGTCTTTAACACTGAATTCAGGATGTATGAAAGAAACAGTTGTTGAGCAAGATCCGTGGTTTTCAAATCAGACAGACAGACAGATTTTATCGTGATCTTGTCCTCTTTTACAATGGTTACATAAAGTGTGTTGTGTCTCAGTCACATTCAGATAATGTAGAGAAATTCGGAATTTATGTGGCTATATGAGTTGCTGACTATCGGCAGGGTTGGCTCGTGTGTGGACATGGACAGAACATCAATAGCTCGAGTAGATGTTGAGAAGGCTGAACGTGATGGGAAAATGCATATCTCAAATAAAACATGCACAGATGAATAGTTTCGATACATATTGTTATACACGGCTAAATATTCAGGGAAGTGAATGAGTTCTGAAGGTCTTAAACACCTAAGCCTTTCATGAAACAGATGATTACGGACATGGAACAGACATAATCACTTTAAAACATTGTCAGGTGAACTGGGGTCATAGGTTCCAGCACACTGCATTATCTGATTGATTGGCACAGTAAGAAGCTTTTAAACCATCATGAGTTACATATCAACATTTATACAAATATAAACAAATATGTCTATAATTATTCTCTGATTTCTATACATTATTTTAGGACTTTAGTGATTCACTAACCAACATCATAAAATGATTTATTAATATTTCATCATTGGTACTGAGCAGGATAGACAATGTCCACGAGGCCTCCAGGGTGTACAAAACAACGGTAGCGCAACATCTGTTGTTAGTCTATGTTAAGGTACGATCAACTTAGTGTTAAGCTCACTTTGTACAGCCTCACCCTGCTCTGTCCAGCAGGTCACAACACAATATTACTCCTATAGACATTAGTTCTTTCATCAACATTCTCCTTGCCGAAAACTTTGTTTGATTTGTCTCACCCTACCACATTATCTCCCTCCTCATGGTTTGGCTTATTCAGCACAAAATATAGTAATATAATAGCGGTTTAAAACCGCTTCTATTCAGTTAAATTGTTCTTCAAATTCAAGACATGGCACGTTTTTTTCCTTCTTCTGGAGAAACAATGAGCTATGTACTATTTACGAAGGTACGGTAGTCTGTAAATAATTAAGTCTGGACCAGACAATCCAGTGATCAACATCACGAGCATCAATCTATGAAAATGGGATACGACGACATGTGTCAACTGGGAGACAACATTACGCTGGACTTACAGATGTGGAATTGGGATACGATGACATGTGTCAACTGGGAGACAACATTACACTGGACTTACAGATGTGGAATTGGGATACGATGACATGTGTCAACTGGGAGACAACATTACGCTGGACTTACAGATGTGGAATTGGGATACGACGACATGTGTCAACTGAGAGACAACATTACACTGGACTTACAGATGTGGAATTGGGATACGACGACATGTGTCAACTGGGAGACAACATTACGCCGGACTTACAGATGTGGAATTGGGATACGACGACATGTGTCAACTGAGGGACAACATTACGCTGGACTTACAGATGTGGAATTGGGATACGACGACATGTGTCAACTGGGAGACAACATTACGCTGGACTAACAAATGTGGAATTGGGATACGACGACATGTCAATTGAGGGACAACATTACGCTGGACTTACAGATGTGGAATTGGGATACGATGACATGTTTCAACTGGGAGACAACATTACGCTGGACTTACAGATGTGGAATTGGGATACGACGACATGTGTCAACTGGGAGACAACATTACTCTGGACTTACAGATGTGGAATTGGGATACGACGACATGTGTCAACTGAGAGACAACATTACGCTGGACTTACAGATGTGGAATTGGGATACGATGACATGTGTCAACTGGGAGACAACATTACGCTGGACTTACAGATGTGGAATTGGGATACGATGACATGTGTCAACTGGGAGACAACATTACGCTGGACTTACAGATGTGGAATTGGGATACGACGACATGTGTCAACTGGGAGACAACATTACGCTGGACTTACAGATGTGGAATTGGGATACGATGACATGTGTCAACTGAGAGACAACATTACGCTGGACTTACAGATGTGGAATTCGTTGTGACGACGGTGAACTCGAGGGATCTGTTTCTGACCTCCGATGTCCACCTCAGTGTTACATTATCACGGTAGACTCTGGCGTGTAGGGACGTCACAGCTGCAGGCTTCACTGAAAGAATATATCCATACATCTATACGTATTGATTCTAGCTCATTATTCTGGGGAGTGGGAGGGTAGGGTGGGGTGGGGTAGGGGTGGGGTGGGGTGTGGGGTTGGGGTGGTGGTCAGTTGAGAACTGTGTCCCTGACACCTCGGGCTAAAGAACTGAATTGCATTCTTGGCTAAGATTTCGTCGCCATGTGCTCAGTAAAATCACTCAGGCTCTGTGACGTATCTGTAACACAGTAATATAACGTTTCCAAACAGACTATAGGGGAGATACCCATGTGTAAATACATCACTAAACCATTGATAAGACAATGAGATCAGGCTTTTAGAAAGCCGAGAAGGACTTATGTCTCTTACGCAGAATTAACCGGAAACTAATTCTTGTTCAACTAATATAAATGTATAATATGAGTGTCCCAACCAGAGGTTGAGTTGCAATAATACTGCTTCCTACTCTCCCAGTATGAAGACCTGACAGTATCAGGCTGCTGCTCACAGCTTCCTGTGATCCCCCGGAATAACCGAAGATGGAATGTTACAGCACCGTTGTTACAGCAACAATCCTGGAATCACGTTGTAATACGTACCATAGTCCTCTGATCAGCCGTGAAGGTCATGGACAACGTGTCACCGACTCTTGTGTTGGTCACAGTGATGTTGAAGGTCAGATTCCCCGTCGACGTGTAGGGGTGATGAAACACGACGTCGTGTTGCTCTCGCTGCAGTTGTGCCATCTGCGAAACAAGGATGATTTCAAACTGTAAAAATTGAAAATATTCTTCTGAACAGGTTTCTATCTTGTCAAAAACTTGGCTGTGTGTGCTGGCGAATATGTGCCTCTTTCCGAGAGTGTGGTTTCGAATCACGGATGGGAACTCAACCAAAGAAACTACTAGAATCTACTAGATTTGACCACTTTGTGAAAGAAACTTTTCAAATTGATGACATTCTAGGTGTAACTTCATCGGTGCCTAAGTTGACAGATAGAAAGATCAAGTGTTTTATAATTGTTGTTTGTTTGAAGTTCAACTTTTGGGCGGTGACAGATTTTTAACATGATAACCATCTTCCATCATACCCTGCTTCAGATGCTGCCCTCCAGGATGTGGCAACACTGATGTCATCTGGGTGCAGATACAGACCCGTGTCCCAGGACACCGTCACGTTGTTCCAGTTGTCCAGGAGGACCTGCAGATCTGTCACGTTTTCGAGAGGATCTGAATGGAGTAGTCGGTAGTTCGTCACAGGTTTGTGTCTATGTATACCGTCTAACGCTACGGTCTCGGGTACGATGATAACAGTTCCTGACGCCACCGGTGACTAAATTATTACGGCTTTGTAAGCTTCGGTGCCTTGGTTGTGTACCACCGTGTGAATAAAACACGCTATACGTTTACGTGATAAAGATGGAATATTGTTGGCAGAACATCAACATTCACTCATTCAACATCAATCACTATAACCGTTCATGAAACGGCACAAACATCTAAAACACTAAAGCAGTATTCAACATTGTATAACATAATTCATCAGACCGATGCACTGTTTCTGAACATATATAATGCAAATTTGCGACTACACACGAAATCTGGTATATGTCCGTGGAAGTGACCGTCGGTCAGTTTGGATCTTTTCTCGGGGCTCAGCTGGTACATGCGGCTACTGGATCAGCGCGGACAAATCGGTAAAGCGAACCTTTCCATAGCTAGTGTCGGTGACGCGAAGGAAGATACCACAATCCGAAAACCATCTCAAGTGTTAAATAAATATTAACCATTTCTGAACAGATCATAAGAAATATGTTGATATTGATGGGGTGATAGCACAAAAAGAAATATGAATACACTTGTCCACCCCAGCGTAAGTACATTTTAACTACCACCTGAAATGAGGATTGGATGGCTGTTATTTATGAATGACTGTATGACATCATACACGACAACAATGGCGTATGGTACGACAACAGTTTGGATTCGTTTATCTAGGCTGCTAGAATCTCACTTACATTCAACAGTAACATTCCTGCTGCCAACCACTGTATCTGTTCCGTGCCAGCAGACGACAGCATCCTCCTCCAGTGTCTCGTTGACGGGCAGCACCAGCTGAAGGGTGTCGTCAGAGATGACCTGTTGGTACTGAGACAGGTTCGTGTGATGTCCCCACGTAAAGAAGAGGTCAGAAGAACTCCCGTTCTCTGAGTCGACCAGGGTACAGTTCAAGGTCAGCGTCCCTCCAACGAAGGCAGACGGAGCATCAGGCAGTAAACCTAGAAATGAGTGAGTGAGCTTTAGTTGTACGCCGCTTTTAGCAATATTCCAGCAACATCACGGCGGGGGACACCAGAAATGGGCTTCACACATTGTACCCATGTGGTGAATCGAACCCGGGTCTTCGGCGTGACGAGCGAACGTATTAACCACTTGGTTACCCCACCGCCCCACCTAGAAATGACGGAGAACAGTTTTGATATATGTTTTCGACAGTACTCAGGTAGTCACCATTTGTTCTCACGTATTGTACCATACAAGCCGTTAACAAATAGGATATTTGTTGTAAGGTAGTTTAAAGTTAGTTAGAGTACCATTCCCGGAAGCCACATGAGGAACAGAAAGTAGACTATTTAAGAGATTTCCGATCAAGAAGATCTGCATATTTCAACTTACATCCTGTACACGGCCTCTGGACACAGGGTGGAACACAGTTGTGGGCAACAGACAAGCCGCACGTCATCAGTAGAACCACCACTGTATCCATGCTCCCTTGGAGTCAGGAGTCAGTCACTACCTGCAATCAGTTGTCAGGCAAACTCACAGTTACAATAACAACAATAATAACAATATCATCATCATCATCGACATTTCTGGCCCTTTTGACCCTTTTGACCCTTTTGTGATTGACAAGATTCAAGGAAAAACCTGGCAAATATGCGGACCTCGCTTTCAAAATGTTAAACTTGAATTCAGTGATCAAACTGTCCGAATTCCCATTGCTCTTGATGGCTCAGAAACAGTGGAAACTCTTTATACAAATAATACAATTGTTCACTTTTGAAAATTATATTATTATTCTCGAAACGCCATGTTAATCATGGACTATCATTATCACTTCGGGAGTGCACATGTACTGCCTAACTGCATATAAAACCCTGTAAACTGGATACTCTTCTTTATCATGTAAAGTCAACAGCGTCAACAAACTGAAAGCAGCTGTTTCATTGACCCCAGTCTGACAGATTGAATAACACTTTTGAAACCGGGGTGGGATTTGTATCGTCGTTAACGTTTCCTTCTTGTCCCTCCGGATGAATCATTGAAAGGTTGGGACATGCGGCCCTTGTCGAAGTCAGTACCCATAATCGTTTTCTGATTTATCACTTTGCTCAGGAATTTATTTGAAAAGAGAGAATTCTGCTCACACATTACAAACGTTTTCACACGTTCCATATCCGCTTTCTGTATCAGTTTAATTACTATTTTCACAAATATATTCTTTGTGGACATTCATTTCTCAACATGGAACGAATAACAGTGAGGAATAAGGAATAACTAATTCTACCGGACAGCTATATCCATGTAGATTCTGGAGGAAATATAGAAATTCATTCATTCATTCATTCTCCTGTTTTCTCGCTTTTGTAAACACGTTATGTAAACACATTATGTAAACACGTTATGTAAACACGTTATGTAAACACGTTATGACTGCTGGAAATGTAAAATGTTATAATTTTAAAGTCTCTCGTAACTCTGTACAGGGTGCCTTACTTTTACGCTTATATTGTCTTAACATGTATATATCGTTTTTACAAAATGACAACGAGGTGAGACTCTAATAAACAATCTGTCTGTCTGTCCGTGAACACGGCGCGAGAGAACAGCTATCATTATTAGTCGAAAGAGACAAAACAGTTCAGCAATTAAGAGTCTTTGTTAAATTTCAAATATGACAAACTGTAACATACAAAGATTGATTAAATTCTTACATCTAATGAAAACTCAAGTTTCTTTTTTTTTAAACGTTGTATTATTAAACCTATAACTTGACATAACAATGTCTATTTATAACAAAATGCATTGATAAGTCAACTTTCACACAACTCTGAAGTTATGTGAACACAAAATGATTCATCCAGATTCAAGGATTGACCACACAGTCAAACACATTTGGACGAGGACTACTTGACATGTGTTTTAAGTCCTGCAACCGATAAGCTCATGCAGTAACTGATGTATTCATCAATAAACTGAAGTACCTAGATAATAAAAACAGATTTCATTTCTAAATTAACCGCACCGTTCACAGGAATGATGTCCGATACAAATTCTAGTTCCTACCGCAAGTTCCCATGTATTTTTCAGGTTAACAATTGACTTGCCTCTCCGTGTGTTTGTGATGGGTGTCACCCATTAGGATGGGTATGCTCATTTTTCGCGGACACCCGGTATCATCACTATTAGATAGTGATTCATAAACACCTGTTCATACTTTCATTGTATAATCCACTATGCAGGCAGCAAACATTTCCTATGAACATGGAAATGGTTCTTTCATCATTAAGCATTTATTTATTTGTTATGCCTAAGATAAACAAGGAGAAATACATGTATATAAAACCTAACGAAAATATCCACGATGCAACTGTAACTACGTTTAAATTGTCAAAAATTGTTTTGTGAAGCACACAATTTGTCTCCTTGTTTTGGAACCATTCATTCTTTTCGATATACATGTATTTCATAAAAATTTTTATGGTATGTACATTTTTATTGATGATTCTCACATATTCCACATTCTGCTGTTTGTGTCCAGTCTGGCCACATTCATCATGTATTCTACAACTGATGACAAACATATGCCATACCACTTGCGTATCGATCGCATCACCTTTCATGTTCAACTCTAATACGGGTTAAGGTTTACACACAGTAAGCGGTATGTTTGTATTTGGGAATACCATTGCCTACTGTTTGATTGAAAAGCTGAACATATAACAATTTTAAGTTTATAAATGTATGCAACATATTGATGTGTGCCTGCTGTCGTTAAAATACGTTGTGCTGTAACTGTGTCTGCCAGGATGAAAGACGACAACTACATGTCCAAGGGTATTTTGACAAACACAAACAATTAATGATGTTAGAGTAGATTCTTTACTCGAGTATAATTGTTACCTGCATTTACTGACGACCGTAGAGGACACTGAAACTACTTGTCTGGCCAGGTCCATGGTGACATCTGATGCTGTTTGCATAAAATAGCATAAAAAATCACATCACACATATACATCACACACGTACACACATACACACATACACATACACACGCGTATACACAAAAACATACATAAATATGAACTATCTCAACACTTTCTATAATCACAGAAATGAAAACAACTAATATGTCATTGACAACCATCACAAACAAATGATTAGCACACACACAAACACGCACATACACACATACTCGATCACACACACATATAAACTACTATAACCATTCTATTGCCATAGAAGTAACATAGTTATGCCTACTATCACAAAACTAGAATATAGCGCAGTACTATCACAAAACTATGAATAGCATAGCGCACACACACAACAAAACAAACAACAACAACAACAACAACAAGCAACACTCACATACACGATACACACTTACATATAAACCATCTATAAACTTTCGAAAACCATAAACATAACATACTAATATATCAACTATCACAGACATATGAACATATTAATATCACAGACATATAAACATATTAATAGCAAAGCACACACACTCACGCGCACACACGCGCACGTGCGCGCACACACACACTATGAACTATTGTAACCACAGGAATATCATTTTACATGAACAATCACACTATAGGAATTTTAGCTTTATATCATTTCTGGTAAGCATCAATACACAACATGCAAGTCCTCATAAATAAGTAAGTTCCACATAAATAAGTAAGTGAATAGCACACAGAGAAATATGCACATATGTTCAGTAACTATAGATAAACTATACAACTAAGATTTTATATAAGTCGCCAAACAGAAGGGCTTAACTTAAATGACAAAAGTAAAACTGGTGAATATATAACATTACTTTTCTAAACCTGAATTGTACAGACTAACGATGAATTTTGCCCTGTTTGTTTTCATTATCGACATTCTCAGGCGTCGTCGGGAAAAGGAAATTTATTATTTGAAGATGAAAATGGCTACTGTCAATTAATATTTTCCTCACATTTCTCAGACTTTAGAACTACTAATGTCAGATGAGTTTGTATAATTTTCTCTATTTCAAACAGAGATCCACAAAACCAAGAAATATTTAATGTTTTGGGTTAAAACGATTTCATAACCTCTGCAAATATTCGGTCTGTGTTCACCCTTTTCATAGATCTGCATGAATCGAGAATCATACCAAGGTATTTATATGCATCAACGACCTCCATTACTTCATTCAGAATGTATATATTTCGTTTCCTTTATTTTGGAAACACGGCCAAAACACCCCCATAACTCTCCTTGCAGCATGTAGTAGATAATTTCTGTTCTCTAATAAAGCCAAGAGCTGCATCGTCAGCATACAAAACCAGGTAATTGTAAAACAGTTGTCAGATGTACTATATAATGATTAGTACTGGTGAAAGAACACAACCCTGGAGGGCCCCAGTACATGTTATAGCTGTGGTGCACGTGCCACACTGACACATTGCTATCTGCATGTTGGAAATTGCGCTAATATCCGCAACGTACGAAAGCGTAGTAGGGCCACGGTGAACAAATTTTTTGGTCTTACTATCTCCTACGTAGTACTTACTATCTCCTACGTAGTACTTACTATCTCCTCCGTGGTACTTACTATCTCCTACGTAGTACTTACTATCTCCTCCGTTGTACTTACTATCTCCTACGTGGTACTTAATATCTCCTACGTAGTACTTAATATCTCCTACGTAGTACTTAATATCTCCTACGTAGTACTTAATATCTCCTACTAGAGTCATGTGTTCAACTAATTGTTGCACATCAGTACTGTGTTGGACCGACTGTTATACTTTACTGCCTTGCATTCAGTTAGCTCTACTATTACGCGTTGCAGTTAGTTCACTGTTATATGTTGCACTTTGTTACACTTTACTATTATGCATTGGGTATTTCCGAGGTCTTTGCACATGAATCATAATCTGCGTGTACAGACGTGTCTTAGACTATCGGTGGCAATCTATGTGTACGTATCCCCTTATATTTATACAAATAACTATAATGACAATTCTTTGCCTTTTTGAATTTCGAATTGTTTTACGCCACACTCAATAAAGTTATTATTGGTATTCAGTGCTTATGAAAAAGAATACACATATAATTCAGACAAAATTTTGGATATAGATATTGTGGAAATGCAAGAAATTATTATAAACTTTAAATAAACTAAATATGTGGTCCGTTGAGTTAGTTGTAACTGTAGTTTACTGTGATTGAAAATTGAAAGAACGATTTTAAGTTTAGCCATCCCTCGTCATCATTCCTGCAGAAGTTTGTTGAACGTTGTCTCTGGTCGGAGTATTTAGGTACAGTATAAAAGCATGGGAAGACTTTGCAGCCAGGTGACCTTTACCATATTTAAAATGTGAAAAAGAAACTTAAGCAATTTATTGAACTATGTGATGTCAACCCTACCTATCAACGCCTGATACAATACAATTATTCTATTGGGTATATACATTTATAATTGTTAATTTAAGTTATTTTGATTTGAAAATCAACATTGAATAAAATCAACTCAGGGGTATAGTTTCTTCTACCGAAATTCGAAATTACCACATCCATGACAACCGGGTGAGTATGGCTTTGCGCCGAATTCAGCAATATTCCAGCAATATTGTACATTGTACCCTTGTGGGGAATCGAAAACGGGACTTCGGAGTGACGAGAGAAGGCATAATTAAACACCGCCCCAGTAGTGCGACAGCAGCTACAAGTGCTTTGATTGCTATTTGAGTTGTGACAACCAAGTCCGTGTAAACCCAGCCACATGTAAGTACATGTATTTACAATTACCTGACGTGCATGTTACGTTATACGTGAAGTTTTAAATTATCTATAATATGATTGAATAATTTTCATTTGAAATAAACCTTTTTTCATGAACATATAGGATTGACCGTATGCAACACGTTTGGGGGTCATCGGATATTAATGACTTGTTGTGCACACATATGACACTGTTAGTTTGATGTGAGATGTATAATGTATTCACTTGCAAGGACAAGATACATATACGTGAACGAATGTCCACTCACATTAAATCATAAGTTCGTCACTTACAAATGGTCATATGTTGGTGGTGATTGACAGTGTGTGACAGTGGTGCTGATGGTATTATGTGTGTGCGTGCATGTATGTTGGCTGTGTGAGTTCTTCGTGTGTGTGTCCTCTGGTGTGTGTGTCCAAGCATTGACTATAGAAGATGTGTAAATACGCTACACTCTTTACCCTTTTTAACATCAGATGCAAATGTGTGCAGAAAGCAACGGTCACGTTTGTCTATCGGCAACATATGGACACACATGGAATTAAACCACATGCGAGATACTGAAATGTATTTACCTTCAGTTTCTCTCTTGGTTCGTCCCTTGCCAAACAGCGAAGGCTCTTCGTTTATTCAAAACCGTTTCTCTGCCCTCTTCCTTTCAGATTTCAATGTCGTTACGATTGAATTAAAACGCCTCCGCTGTGCAATGGAAGTTATACCAATAGAATGACGCAAAAGTTCAACTGTGAGCTGAATGTGTTTGGCTCCCGTTAAGACTGGGTATGACTTGCGTGCAGCTATACGAGGTGATATAAACGTTTGGTCACGTGCTTCGCGAATTGTATTGGTATGACCTTATTCCGGGTATCGGAGCTCAAGGGATCGTTCATTCTCTGTGGTGGGTTCGAGGGCTATGTAGTTAGGAACTGTGTATAAATGTTGCTCATATTCACTCATTGTTCTCACGATCCAGCTGAAACTATGTTTCAATGTCGACTTGATCAATCCTGGCGTACACCGCCAGCCGCTGTAGAAGTATTTGTTTGTTTGTTGTGTAAGGCCACACTCAGCAATATTCCAGCTATACGGCGGCGGTCGAGTCTCGACCAGACAATCCAGTGATCAACAGCATGAGCATCGATCTACACAATTGGGATACGATGTGTCAACCAAGTAGTAGTAGTAGTAGTAGTAGTAGTAGTAGTAGTAGTAACAACGCAACAAGTTAATGTAAAAATCTGTTCGTAAGAGATGGGAGTAACGGGATCGGGTGATCAGCTTCGCTGTCTTGGTTGATGCATGTCATCGTGTCATAATTGCGTAGATCGATACTTATGATGTCAATCACTGGATTGTCTGATCCAATGGCGATTATTGACAGACCACAGTCATGCAGCTGGAACATTGCGGGGTGCGGCTTGAAGCAACAACTAGACAGCCAAACACGTCAACTAAGTCCGAGACTTTCGCCTTACTGTGTGAGTGTGTGATGGGGTGAGTGTGTTATGGGGTGAGTGTGTTACTGGGAGAGTCTATTTCTTGGTGAGTATGCTACTTGGTAAATCTGTTTCGTGGAAAGTGTGTCACTGGATGAGTCTATTACGGGGTGAGTCTGTTCCTGGTTGAGTGTGTTATGGAGTAAGTCTGTTACTGGGTTAGTCCCTTATTGGGAGAGTGAGTGAGTGAGTGAATGAGTGAGTGAATGAGTGAGTGAGTTAATGAGTGAGTGAGTTAATGAGTGAGTGAGTGAGTTTAGTTTTACATCTTACTCAGCAATATTCCAGCTATATGGCGGCGGTCTGTAAATAATCGAATCTGGACCTGAAAATCCAGGGATTGGCATCATGAACATCGATCTACGCAATTGGGACACGATGAAATGTGTCAACCACGTCAGCAAGCCTGACCACCCGATTCCGTCAGTCGCCTCTTACGAGGCGTGTTACTGAAGATCAATTCTAACTCGGATCTTCACTGGTTCTTATTGGGAGAGTCCGTGGGTAAATCTCAGCTGTCTTCATGAATCTGTTACTGGGTGAGTCAATTACCTCGTGAGTCTGTTATGGGGAGAGACCTTTATGGAATGACTCTGTTATGGAGTGAGTCTATCACGGAGTAGGACTATTCCTGAGTGAGTCTGTTATTGAGTGAGTCTGTTACTGTATGAGTCTGTTACTGAGAGAGTCTGTTACTGAGTGAGTCTGTTACTGTATCAGTTAATTACGGGGTGGGTCTGTTACATATGAAACACCCCCCTCCCCCACTTCACCCCCACCCATGGCCAGAACCTGATCATCAGTGTCCAGCATCCTGCAGAAGTTGCAGGAAGATGCTTTCATGCTGTTAGTAGTGTACAGTAAACAAGGAAACAAAATGTCTGTCTTTGATGCTGGCAGTAGTGTATAGTAAACAAGGAAACAAAATGTCTGTCTTTGATGCTGGCAGTAGTTTACAGTAAACAAGGAAACAAAATGTCTGTCTTTGATGCTGGCAGTAGTGTACAGTAAACAAGAAAACAAAATGTCTGTCTTTGATGCTGGCAGTAGTGTACAGTAAACAAGAAAACAAAATGTCTGTCTTTGATGCTGGCAGTAGTGTACAGTAAACAAGAAAACAAAATGTATGTCTTTGATGCTGGCAGTAGTGTACAGTAAACAAGGAAACAAAATGTCTGTCTTTGATTCTGATGTAGACTTAAACATCATAATCTTGAAAATGTGGTCAGGGAAACAAATATCGATGTAGTTAGACGAAACTGAAAGGAGGAAAGAGTGACCCGCATATTGCATGGTGGCGGAAACCAGCTGTTGTCAAAGATGGCTGCTGTATATTGAAACGGACACAATGTTCCTAATGCATATTTCATGACCCTTGGGGATACTGTATTTATTCTGTGTGAAACCGATGGAGGAAAATAACGTACTTTCAAGCTGATACTGTAAACACTTAGTTAACGTCAAAACTTCAGAATTGTCCTGTTAGAATAAAGTATTCATTCACGTAACATTAAGTATTCATTCATGCACCTGCCCAACTTTAATGTTTTCCTGTCAAGACAACCTAACCCGGCATGTTTCTACGTGGGCTATCCATAGTAAGGCACATATCACTGGGGCTTTCATAACCATTGAAAACTCCAGTATAATGTATAAACCTCAATCATCTGACACATTCATGGACAGCGTGTTGTACCTTGTCTAAATAATACACCACGTCTATAAAATATTGTCAATTGGACTGTTGCCGTTATATCGCCACGTTCAAAGGAAAATGTGACGATTGTTGATTGTCCAACGCTTTCTACACCGAGTATGTAGGTCTGTCTGGGGTTGTTTGAAAGACATGGGCGTCTCAGACAGCTGAAAGGATGTCAAGTGTCACAAAACGATGTCAACTGCAAAGGCTGTCGGTTGCCTCACACAGGCAGATTTACCTAAAAAACGTTGAAAGGGCATAACGTCGATTTAACGTATGGGTATTAGAGCTGAATGCTTCTTATGAACCTGATACAACCAGAAGCTAAGAAGATTCTATCATGTCATGAAATACATAAAACATAGTTTCGACTTTAAACACATGATTAATGTCATTCAATCAGAACAGATCAGAACAGCGACCGTGCACAAGACACAAAGTGTTGTAACTAATTTATATGTTTGTTTTTAATGGACAAGGTAAACGTTGTTAGCGGTGGTGTGTGTTTTTATTTTTCCATGTCCTGAACCTTCTTGCTATCAATATTCCAACTCTTTACACAGTTTTACTGAGACTGTCCGTACCTTTTCAGTGTTTCTCTATCTCCACGATTCTTCACGTAAAACAATAAAAAGGTTTTCTTATCCCAATATTCCCCACCGCTGTGGAAATTTAAAAATAGATCTCTTAACCCTGCACACTCACAAAACGACCAGGTCGCTACGACATTTGATCTTTCTTCATCTAAATGTTTTAAACAGTGTTTTTGAAGCCCAGCGACTCGATGTTCATTTAAAATAGTTTTAAAAATTTAACAAGTGATCAAAAAGTTTCATAAAAAATAGATTTCATATGCAGTGAAAACCTTTTAATAAATATTATTTTCGCCCGCCCATTCTAGTGGTGGTTTAGTTTGGACATGAGAAAAACATAAAAATACGATGGATTTCCAGTAGCCTTAACATTTTAGAAACTGGACCAAGAAAACTGTTGCACAGAGCAGTCGTAACGCTACCGCAGTCGTTAGTCCACGATGGTTGAATGATGATATTGTCAGAATTACATGATATGGCAGAGATATGTTCTTTAAAGATTAAGCAAATTGTTTTGGTGTCAGTAACACAAATATGGGTCAGCATTGTGTGTGGTTTTAGGCATTCCTTCATGGCAACACATACTGCTTGTTGTGTCTGGAGTCCTGGTGACTTGAGTTGTCAGGTGTTAGCAGGACTCTTGTATAGTCATCTTGGTGATTGTGTCAGATTGTGTCAGATTGTGTCTGGAGTCCTGGTGACTTGAGTTGTCAGGTGTTAGCAGGACTCTTGTATAGTCATCTTGGTGATTGTGTCAGATTGTGTCAGATTGTGTCTGGAGTCCTGGTGAATTGAGTTGTCAGGTTTTAGCAGGACTCTTGTATAGTCATCTTGGTGATTGTGTCTGGATTCCAGCTAATCAGACTTGTCAGGTATCTGCAAGTATCTTGTATTTCAATACATCCTCGTTATTTATTATTATTATAGTATATTTATGTAGCGCACATATCCACGCAACTGGTGCATGCTCAAGGTGCTGGTATTTTTCCCTCGATCATTGGATGTCAATCTCAACAGCACATCGTATTATCAATCTCAATTCCCTGGGGAGTACACATTTCTTGCTGCCACAAGGCGCACCGAGTTAATGTCGCTTTCTCATCCTAACGATGAGCATGTACACTAAACCCCAAAAGAAACGTTACCCTACTACTTTAAAAGAAATCATTTAAAAATATCAAAGATACATTAGAAGGTATTGGAAAGCTGAACAACACAGCTTTATGCAAATCACGAAAAAAAAAATCTCAAATGCATTCATAATTAGGTGAAATGCATTTTTTTCAGAAGAGTTAAATTGTCCTATTTTCGACCCTGGCGAAATAAACCAATAACAGTGATTTAGATATCCAAAAGAAAGGTTGAAATAAAATTCTGCTTTGAGACAAAGATAAACCATTTCAAGTCACCATTTTTCAACAATTAAAACAAGAACCAACTGTTGTAGAGTGTGTAAAATTGTAAAATAATCATTCCTATGATTTCAGTCTTTTAAAACATTTTCTGCGGATTTGCATTAGTGAAAACAAGTAAAACGTGTCTTTGATACTGTGAAAAAGTGTTTAGGAACATCTAACATTATCTTTGTTAACATGTTTCTTGCAAAGTAACAATTTTCCATTTTCTGTTTACACATAGCAAATCACCAAAACGTAGCAATATTCACGCAGTATCATTCATGTGTAGAATGATTCTATAAGGTATAAAGAGAGATAAGAATGCATGATATGATCCACAAGTACGAGAAACATGGGCGGATCCAGGTATTTTGAAAGAGAGGTCGGTTCAGGGGGTTCGAACCCCCTGAATCCCCCATTGGCTCCGCCAACGCAAAAAGAATCTTCAATGTAGTCTTAAGTCATTCTCAAAGGGGGTGGGGTCGAACCCCCTGAACCCCCCCTCTGGATCCGCCAATGAGAAATATGCCACGATTAACAGCTGACGAGAGAGAGAAAGAGCCAATGTAATGGTGCAGATGGGGTCGACATACAATGCTGTTGCCAATGCCCTCGGATGCCACCGTATCACGGTAATAAGACTTATCAATCCCTACACACAGACTGGGGTCACCGTAGACAGACCAAGAAGTGGACGTCCACCCATCACAACGCCAGCTGAAGATAGGTACCTTCGTCATTAAGGAAGGAGCGTCACGTTTCTTTTGGCGCTTAGTGTATGTGTAACAACATCTTAGCGTGTTTAACAAGCAAGGGTCTGACATTACAAGCAACTCTCCATACTCACGATGGCCGGTAAATGTTGAGGCGGCCGTAGAATCCTGCACGCCTTCGGTACACGGCGATTGAAGTTCTAGCAATGCTTCATTCAACTGTCCCACGCCAGTGATTTTGAAGGTGATCGCTGTTGGTGAAGTGGTTGTGACCAGCGCTTGAACGACAGCTGGGGTGATTAAAATGATGGTGATTCATGTAATCTGATTTATGCCTGATTCCCGAGATACCAAATACAGAACGACCTTGGAATGAATAACACCAGACCTCATGTTGCAAGAGCTTTAAATGCCACTCTCGCCTCGAAGATCGCCTGGTCTGTCACCGGTCTGTGAAAGACGTGGCGAACTCCGAAAGGTGTTAAAGTGTTACAATGGCATCAATGGTCGCCTGGTCCGTCTGTGTTGAGATGAAAGACGTGTTTGAAATTGGACATTGTACCTTTTAAGTCATATTCCATGTCAACATCGGGCACGTCGAGGTTGGTGTTAACAGCCTCTACGGTTCAAAAGACAAGACGGGGCAATAACTTGTTTAGAGATGAATAAAGGTTTTAACATAATTTATATGCTGGTATATATTTTCAGTTGAACGATAGAAATTCAATGAATGGAAGTAAACGTCGAACTAACAGGATCTATAAGAAAGATCCCTTACCCGAAAACTATCTTTTAGAAAATATTTAACGGTACAATAGAAATAATTAGCTAGGCTCAGATGTTGCTCCCTCGGCTTATCGATAGAATATGGATGCTATACAAACCCGGTCACGCCTCCTCATCTACGGACGTGCCCCTTCTGTGATGTTGTAGAAGATGAAGTTCATTTCCTTATAGACTGTCCAGTGTATGATGACTTGATATATCCCCCACTAGAGAACACCTGTCTACAAGATATCCCCCACTAGAGAACAACTGTCTACAAGTTATCACCCAATAAACAACACCTGTCTACAAGATATCCCTTACTAAACAACACCTGTCTACAAGATATCCCCCCCTAGAGAACACCTGTCTACAAGATATCCCCCACTAGGGACACCTGTCTACAAGATATCCTCCACTAGAGAACACCTGTCTAGATGATATCTCCCACTAGAGAACACCTGTCTACAAGATATCCCCCACTAGAGAACACCTGTCTATAAGATATCACCCACTAAACAACACCTGTCTACAAGATATCCCTTACTAAACAACACCTGTCTTCAAGATATCCTCCACTAGAGAACACCTGTCTTCAAGATATCCCCCACTAGAGAACACCTGTCTACAAGATATCCTCCACTAGAGAACACCTGTCTACAAGATATCCCTTACTAAACAACACCTGTCTACAAGATATCCCCTACTAGAGAACACCTGTCTACAAGATATCCCCTACTAAACAACACCCGTCTACAAGATATCCTCCACTAGATAACACCTGTCTACAAGATATCCTCCACTAGAGAACACCTGTCTACAAGATATCCCCCACTAAACAACACCTGTCTACAAGATATCCCCCACTAGAGAACACCTGTCTACAAGATATCCCTTACTAAACAACACCTGTCTACAAGATATCCCCTACTAGAGAACACCTGTCTACAAGATATTCCCCACTAGAAAACACCTGTCTATAAGATATCCCCCACTAAACAACACCTGTCTACAAGATATCTCCCACTAGGGAACACCTGTCTACAAGATATCCCCCACTAAACCACACCTGTCTACAAGATATCCCCCACTAGAGAACACCTGTCTACAAGATATCCCTTACTAAACAACACCTGTCTACAAGATATCCCCCACTAGAGAACACCTGTCTACAAGATATCCTCCACCAGAGAACACCTGTCTACAAGATATCCCCTACTAAACAACACCTGTCTACAAGATATCCCCCACTAGAGAACACCTGTCTACAAGATATCCCCTACTAAACAACACCCGTCTACAAGATATCCTCAATTAGATAACACCTGTCTACAAGATATCCCCCACTAGAGAACACCTGTCTACAAGGTATCCCTTACTAAACAACACCTGTCTACAAGATATCCCCCACTAAACAACACCTGTCTACAAGGTATCCCTTACTAAACAACACCTGTCTACAAGATATCCCCAACTAGGGAACACCTGTCTACAAGACATCCCTTACTAAACAACACCTGTCTGCAAGATATCCCCTACTAGAGAACACCTGTCTACAAAATATCCCTTACTAAACAACACCTGTCTACAAGATATCCCCTACTATACAACACCTGTCTACAAGATATCCCTTACTAAACAACACCTGTCTACAAGATATCCCCTACTAGAGAACACCTGTCTACAAGATATCTCCTACTAAACAACACCTGTCTACAAAATATCCCCTACTAGAGAACACCTGTCTACAAGATATCCCCCACTAAACAACACCTGTCTACAAGATATCCCTTACTAAACAACACCTGTCTACAAGATATCCCCTACTAGAGAACACCTGTCTACAAGATATCCCTTACTAAACAACACCTGTCTACAAGATATCCCCCACTAGAGAACACCTGTCTACAAGATATCCCCCACTAAGCAACACCTGTCTACAAGATATCCCCCACTAGAGAACACCTGTCTACAAGATATCCCCCACTAGGGACACCTGTCTACAAGATATCCCCAACTAGAGAACACCTGTCTACAAGATATCCCTTACTAAACAACACCTGTCTACAAGATATCCCCTACTAGAGAACACCTGTCTACAAGATATCCCTTACTAAACAACACCTGTCTACAAGATATCCCCTACTAAACAACACCTGTCTACAAGATATCCCCTACTAGAGAACAACTGTCTACAAGATATCCCCTACTGAACAACACCTGTCTACAAGATGTCCCCTACTAAACAACATCTGTCTACAAGATATCCCCTACTAAACAACACCTGTCTACAAGATATCCTCCACTAGAGAACACCTGTCTTCAAGATATCCCTTACTGAACAACACCTGTCTACAAGATATCCCCAACTAGTGAACACCTGTCTACAAGATATCCCCTACTAAACAACACCTGTCTACAAGATATCCCCCACTAAACAACACCTGTCTACAAGGTATCCCTTACTAAACAACACCTGTCTACAAGATATCCCCCACTAAACAACACCTGTCTACAAGGTATCCCTTACTAAACAACACCTGTCTACAAGATATCCCCAACTAGGGAACACCTGTCTACAAGACATCCCTTACTAAACAACACCTGTCTGCAAGATATCCCCTACTAGAGAACACCTGTCTACAAAATATCCCTTACTAAACAACACCTGTCTACAAGATATCCCCTACTATACAACACCTGTCTACAAGATATCCCCCACTAGAGAACACCTGTCTACATGATATCCCTTACTAAACAACACCTGTCTACAAGATATCCCCCACTAGAGGACACCTGTCTACAAGATATCCTCCAGTAGAGAACACCTGTCTACAAGATATCCCTTACTAAACAACACCTGTCTACAAGATATCCCCCACTAGAGAACACCTGTCTACAAGATATCCCCTACTAAACAAGACCCGTCTACAAGATATCCTCCACTAGATACCACCTGTCTACAAGATATCCTCCACTAGAGAACACCTGTCTACAAGATATCCCTTACTGAACAACACCTGTCTACAAGATATCCCCTACTAGAGAACACCTGTCTACAAGATATCCCTTACTAAACAACACCTGTCTACAAGATATCCCCTACTAAACAACACCTGTCTACAAGATATCCCCTACTAGAGAACAACTGTCTACAAGATATCCCTTTCTGAACAACACCTGTCTACAAGATATCCCCTACTAAACAACATCTGTCTACAAGATATCCCCTACGAAACAACACCTGTCTACAAGATATCCTCCACTAGAGAACACCTGTCTTCAAGATATCCCTTACTGAACAACACCTGTCTACAAGATATCCTCCACCAGAGAACACCTGTCTACAAGATATCCCTTACTAAACAACACCTGTCTACAAGATATCCCCCACTAGAGAACACCTGTCTACAAGATATCCCCTGCTAAACAACACCTGTCTACAAGATATCCTCCACTAGATAACACCTGTCTACAAGATATCCTCCACTAGAGAACACCTGTCTACAAGATATCCCTACTAAAGAACACCTGTCTACAAGATATCCCTTACTAAACAACACCTGTCTACAAGATATCCCCTACTAAACAACACCTGTCTACAAGATATCCCACACTAGAGAACACCTGTCTACAAGATATCCCTTACTAAACAACACCTGTCTACAAGATATCCCCCACTAGAGAACACCTGTCTACAAGATATCCCGTACTAAACAACACCTGTCTACAAGATATCCTCCACTAGATAACACCTGTCTACAAGATATCCCCAACTAGAGAACACCTGTCTACAAGATATCCCTTACTGAACAACACCTGTCTACAAGATATCCCCAACTAGTGAACACCTGTCTACAAGATATCCCCTACTAAACAACACCTGTCTACAAGATATCCCTTACTAAACAACACTTGTCTACAAGATATCCCCTACTAAACAACACCTGTCGACAAGATATCCCCCACAAGAGAACACCTGTTTACAAGATATCCCTTACTAAACAACACCTGTCTACAAGATATTCCCTACTAGAGAACACCTGTCTACAAGATATCCCTTACTAAACAACACCTGTCTACAAGCTATCCCCTACTAAACAACACCTGTCTACAAGATATCCCCCACTAGAGAACACCTGTCTACAAGATATACTTTACTAAACAACACCTGTCTACAAGATATCCCCTACTAGAAAACACCTGTCTACAAGATATTCCCCACTAGAGAACACCTGTCTATAAGATATCCCCCACCAAACAACACCTGTCTACAAGATATCTCCCACTGGGGAACACCTGTCTACAAGGTATCCCCCACTAAACAACACCTGTCTACAAGATATCCCCTACTAAACAACACCTGTCTACAAGATATCCCCTACTAGAGAACACCTGTCTACAAGATATCCCTTACTAAACAACACCTGTCTACAAGATATCCCCCACTAGAGAACACCTGTCTACAAGATATTCCCTACTAGAGAACACCTGTCTACAAGATATCACCTACTAAACAACACCTGTCTACAAGATATCCCTTACTAAACAACACCTGTCTACAAGATATCCCCTACTAGAGAACACCTGTCTACAAGATATCTCCTACTAAACAACACCTGTCTACAAAATATCCCCTACTAGAGAACACCTGTCTACAAGATATCCCCCACTAAACAACACCTGTCTACAAGATATCCCTTACTAAACAACACCTGTCTACAAGATATCCCCTACTAGAGAACACCTGTCTACAAGATATCCCTACTAAACAACACCTGTCTACAAGATATCCCCTACTAAACAACACCTGTCTACAAGATATCCCCTACTAGAGAACACCTGTCTACAAGATATCCCTTACTGAACAACACCTGTCTACAAGATATCCCCTACTAGAGAACACCTGTCTACAAGATATCCCCTACTAGAGAACACCTGTCTACAAGATATCCCCTACTAAACAACACCTGTCTACAATATATCCCCTACTAAACAACATCTTTCTACAAGATATCCCCTACTAAACAACACCTGTCTACAAGATATCCCCTACTATACAACACCTGTCTACAAGATATCCCCCACTAGAGATCACCTGTCTACAAGATATCCCTTACTAAACAACACCTGTCTACAAGATATCCCCCACTAGAGAACACCTGTCTACAAGATATTTTCCAGTAGAGAACACCTGTCTACAAGATATCCCTTACTAAACAACACCTGTCTACAAGATATCCCCCACTAGAGAACACCTGTCTACAAGATATCCCCTACTAAACAAGACCCGTCTACAAGATATCCTCCACTAGATACCACCTGTCTACAAGATATCCTCCACTAGAGAACACCTGTCTACAAGATATCCCTTACTGAACAACACCTGTCTACAAGATATCCCCTACTAGAGAACACCTGTCTACAAGATATCCCTTACTAAACAACACCTGTCTACAAGATATCCCCTACTAAACAACACCTGTCTACAAGATATCCCCTACTAGAGAACAACTGTCTACAAGATATCCCTACTGAACAACACCTGTCTACAAGATATCCCCTACTAAACAACATCTGTCTACAAGATATCTACAAGATATCCCCTACTAAACAACACCTGTCTACAAGATATCCTCCACTAGAGAACACCTGTCTTCAAGATATCCCTTACTGAACAACACCTGTCTACAAGATATCCTCCACCAGAGAACACCTGTCTACAAGATATCCCTTACTAAACAACACCTGTCTACAAGATATCCCCCACTAGAGAACACCTGTCTACAAGATATCCTCCACTAGATAACACCTGTCTACAAGATATCCTCCACTAGAGAACACCTGTCTACAAGATATCCCTTACTAAAGAACACCTGTCTACAAGATATCCCCAACTAGAGAACACCTGTCTACAAGATATCCCCTACTAGAGAACACCTGTCTACAAGATATCCCTACTAAACAACACCTGTCTACAAGATATCCCCTACTAGAGAACACCTGTCTACAAGATATCCCACACTAGAGAACACCTGTCTACAAGATATCCCTTACTAAACAACACCTGTCTACAAGATATCCCCCACTAGAGAACACCTGTCTACAAGATATCCCCTACTAAACAACACCTGTCTACAAGATATCCTCCACTAGATAACACCTGTCTACAAGATATCCCCAACTAGAGAACACCTGTCTACAAGATATCCCTTACTGAACAACACCTGTCTACAAGATATCCCCAACTAGAGAACACCTGTCTACAAGATATCCCTACTAAAGAACACCTGTCTACAAGATATCCCTTACTAAACAACACTTGTCTACAAGATATCCCCTACTAAACAACACCTGTCTACAAGATATCCCCAACTAGAGAACACTTGTCTACAAGATATCCCTTACTAAACAACACCTGTCTACAAGATATCCCCTACTAGAGAACACCTGTCTACAAGATATCCCTTACTAAACAACACCTGTCTACAAGATATCCCCCACTAGAGAACACCTGTCTACAAGATATCCCCCACTAAACAACACCTGTCTACAAGATATCCCCTACTAAACAACACCTGTCTACAAGATATCCCCAACTAGAGAACACCTGTCTACAAGATATCCCTTACTAAACAACACCTGTCTACAAGATATCCCCTACTAGAGAACACCTGTCTACAAGATATCCCCTACTAAACAACACCTGTCTACAAGATATCCTACAAGAACAACACTTTGTCTACAAGATATCCCTTACTAGACAACACTTGTCTACAAGATATCCCCACTACAACACCTGTCTAAAGATATCAACACCTGTCTACAAGATATCCCCACTAGAGAACACCTGTCTACAAGATATCCCTACTAAACAACACCTGTCTACAAGATGTCCCCTACTAGAGAACACCTGTCTACAAGATATCCCTTACTAAACAACACCTGTCTACAAGATATCCCCCACTAAACAACACCTGTCTACAAGATATCCTACTAGAGAACAACTGTCTACAAGATATCCCTTACTGAACAACACCTGTCTACAAGATATCCCCCACAAACAACACCTGTCTACAAGATATCCCCACTAAACCCTACCTCCAGAGAACACCTGTCTACAAGATATCCTTTACTAAACAACACCTGTCTACAAGATATCCCCACTAGAGGAACACCTGTCTACAAGATATCCTGGATCCCACCTGTCTACTAGAGAACACCTGTCTACAAGATATCCCCTACTAAACAACACCTGTCTACAAGATATCCCCACTAGAGAACAAACTAGACAACACCTGTCTACAAGATATCCCTTACTAAACAACACCTGTCTACAAGATATCCCCCACTAGAGAACACCTGTCTACAAGATATCCCCACTAAACAACACCTGTCTACAAGATATCCCCTACTAAACAACACCTGTCTACAAGATATCCCCACTAGAACACCTGTCTACAAGATATCACTAAACAACACCTGTCTACAAGATATCCCCCTACTAAACAACACCTGTCTACAAGATATCCCCTACTAAACAACACCTGTCTACAAGATATCCCTTACTAGAACAACACCTGTCTACAAGATATCCCCTACTAAACAACACCTGTCTACAAGATATCCCCTACTAAACAACACCTGTCTACAAGATGTCCCCACTAGAGAACACCTGTCTACAAGATATCCTTTACTAAACAACACCTGTCTACAAGATATCCCCTACTGAACAACACCTGTCTACAAGATATCCCCCACTAAACAACACCTGTCTACAAGATATCCCTACTACTGTCTACAAGATATCCCCAACTAAACAACACCTGTCTACAAGATATCCCCTACTAAACAACACCTGTCTACAAGATATCCCCACTAAACAACACCTGTCTACAAGATATCCCTTACTAAACAACACCTGTCTACAAGATATCCCCCACTAAACAACACCTGTCTACAAGATATCCCTTACTAAACAACACCTGTCTGCAAGATATCCCCTACTAGAGAACACCTGTCTACAAAATATCCCTTACTAAACAACACCTGTCTACAAGATATCACCTACTATACAACACCTGTCTACAAGATATCCCCTACTAGAGAACACCTGTCTACATGATATCCCTTACTAAACAACACCTGTCTACAAGATATCCCCCACTAGAGAACACCTGTCTACAAGATATCCTCCAGTAGAGAACACCTGTCTACAAGATATCCCTTACTAAACAACACCTGTCTACAAGATATCCCCCACTAGAGAACACCTGTCTACAAGATATCCCCTACTAAACAAGACCCGTCTACAAGATATCCTCCACTAGATACCACCTGTCTACAAGATATCCTCCACTAGAGAACACCTGTCTACAAGATATCCCTTACTGAACAACACCTGTCTACAAGATATCCCCTACTAGAGAACACCTGTCTACAAGATATCCCTTACTAAACAACACCTGTCTACAAGATATCCCCTACTAAACAACACCTGTCTACAAGATATCCCCTACTAGAGAACAACTGTCTACAAGATATCCCTTTCTGAACAACACCTGTCTACAAGATATCCCCTACTAAACAACATCTGTCTACAAGATATCCCCTACTAAACAACACCTGTCTACAAGATATCCTCCACTAGAGAACACCTGTCTTCAAGATATCCCTTACTGAACAACACCTGTCTACAAGATATCCCCTACTAGAGAACACCTGTCTACAAGATATCCCTTACTAAACAACACCTGTCTACAAGATATCCCCTACTAGAGAACACCTGTCTACAAGATATCCCCACTAAACAACACCTGTCTACAAGGTATCCCCTACTAAACAACACCTGTCTACAAGATATCCCCCACTAGAGAACACCTGTCTATAAGATATCCCTTACTAAACAACACCTGTCTACAAGATGTCCCCAACTAGAGAACACCTGTCTACAAGATATCCCTTACTAAACAACACCTGTCTACAAGATATCCCTACTAAACACACCTGTCTACAAAATATCCACTACTAGAGAACAACTGTCTACAAGATATCCCTTACTGAACAACACCTGTCTACAAGATATCCCCTACTAAACAACATCTGTCTACAAGATATCCCCTACTAAACAACACCTGTCTACAAGATATCCCCCACTAGAGAACACCTGTCTTCAAGATATCCCTTACTAAACAACACCTGTCTACAAGATATCCTCCACTAGAGAACACCTGTCTACAAGATATCCCCACTAGAGATCACCTGTCTACAAGATATCCCTTACTAAACAACACCTGTCTACAAGATATCCCCCACTAGAGAACACCTGTCTACAAGATATCCCCTACAAAACAACACCTGTCTACAAGATATCCTCCACTAGATAACACCTGTCTACAAGATATCCCCAACTAGAGAACACCTGTCTACAAGATATCCCTTACTGAACAACACCTGTCGTCAAGATATCCCCTACTAGAGAACACCTGTCTACAAGATATCCCCAACTAAACAACACCTGTCTACAAGATATCCCCTACTAGAGAACACCTGTCTACAAGATATCCCCCACTAAACAACACCTGTCTACAAGATATCCCTTACTAAACAACACCTGTCTACAAGATATCCCCCACTAAACAACACCAGTCTACAAGGTATCCTTTACTAAACAACACCTGTCTACAAGATGTCCCCTACTAGAGAACACCTGTCTACAAGATATCCCCCACTAAACAACACCTGTCTACAAGATATCCCTTACTAAACAACACCTGTCTACAAGATATCCCCCACTAAACAACACCTGTCTACAAGATATCCCCCACTAGAGAACACCTGTCTACAAGATATCCCTTACTAAACAACACCTGTCTACAAGATATCCCCTACTATACAACACCTGTCTACAAGATATCCCCCACTAGAGAACACCTGTCTACAAGATATCCCTTACTAAACAATACCAGTCTACAAGATATCCCCTACTAGGGAACACCTGTCTACAAGATATCACCTACTAAACAACACCTGTCTACAAGATATCACCTACTAGAGAACACCTGTCTACAAGATATCCCCTACTAAACAACACCTGTCTACAAGATATCCCCTACTAGAGAACACCTGTCTAGAAGATATCCCCACTAAACAACACCTGTCTACAAGGTATCCCTTACTAAACAACACCTGTCTACAAGATGTCCCCTACTAGAGAACACCTGTCTACAAGATATCCCTTACTAAACAACACCTGTCTACAGATAGATATCCACTACTAGAGAACACCTGTCTACAAGATGTCCCCCTACTGAACAACACCTGTCTACAAGATGTCCCTACTAGGCAACAACACCTGTCTACAGAGATATCCCTACTAAACAACACCTGTCTACAAGATATCCCCACTAGAGAACACCTGTCTACAAGATATCCCCATTAGACAACACCTGTCTACAAGATATCCCCTACTAGACAACACCTGTCTACAAGATGTCCTTACTAAACAACACCTGTTACTAGACAACCCTGTCTACAAGGATATCCTCCACTGAGAGGAACCTGTCTGCAAGATATCCCCACTAGAGAACACCTGTCTACAAGATATCCCTTACTAAACAACACCTGTCTACAAGATATCCCCACTAGAGAACACCTGTCTACAAGATATCCCCTACTAGAGAACACCTGTCTACAAGATATCCCTTACTAGACAACACCTGTCTACAAGATATCCCCTACTAGAGAACACCTGTCTACAAGATATCCCCTACTAAACAACACCTGTCTACAAGATATCCCCTACTAGAGAACACCTGTCTACAAGATATCCCCTACTAAAGCAACACCTGTCTTCAAGATATCCCTTACTAAACAACACCTGTCTACAAGATATCCCCACTAAACAACACCTGTCTACAAGACAACATCTCCTTACTAAACAACACCTGTCTACAAGATGTCCCCTACTAGAGAACACCTGTCTACAAGATGTCCTTACTAAACAACACCTGTCTACAAGATATCCCCACTAAACAACACCTGTCTACAAGATATCCCCACTAAACAACACCTGTGTCTACAAGATGTCCACACTAGAACAACACCTGTCTACAAGATATCCTAAACAACACTAGAAAGGGATATCAACACCTGTCTACAAGATATCACCTACTAAACAACACCTGTCTACAAGATATCCCCTACTAGAGAACACCTGTCTACAAGATATCCCTTACTAAACAACACCTGTCTACAAGATATCCCCTACTAGAGAACACCTGTCTACAAGATATCCCTGTCTACAAGTATATCCTGAAAACAACACCTGTCTACAAGATATCCCCAACTAAAGAACACCTGTCTACAAGATATCCCTTACTAAACAACACCTGTCTACAAGATATCCCCAACTAGAGAACACCTGTCTATAAGATATCCCTTACTAAACAACACCTGTCTACAAGATGTCCCCTACTAGAGAACACCTGTCTACAAGATATCCCTTACTAAACAACACCTGTCTACAAAATATCCACTACTAGAGAACAACTGTCTACAAGATATCCCTTACTGAACAACACCTGTCTACAAGATATCCCCTACTAAACAACATCTGTCTACAAGATATCCCCTACTAAACAACACCTGTCTACAAGATATCCTCCACTAGAGAACAGCTGTCTTCAAGATATCCTTACCTAAACAACACCTGTCTACAAGATATCCTCCACTAGAGAACACCTGTCTACAAGATATCCCCCACTAGAGATCACCTGTCTACAAGATATCCCTTACTAAACAACACCTGTCTACAAGATATCCCCCACTAGAGAACACCTGTCTACAAGATATCCCCTACTAAACAACACCTGTCTACAAGATATCCTCCACTAGATAACACCTGTCTACAAGATATCCCCAACTAGAGAACACCTGTCTACAAGATATCCCTTACTGAACAACACCTGTCGTCAAGATATCCCCTACTAGAGAACACCTGTCTACAAGATATCCCCTACTAAACAACACCTGTCTACAAGATGTCCCCTACTAGAGAACACCTGTCTACAAGATATCCCCCACTAAACAACACCTGTCTACAAGATATCCCTTACTAAACAACAACTGTCTACAAGATATCCCCCACTAAACAACACCAGTCTACAAGGTATCCTTTACTAAACAACACCTGTCTACAAGATGTCCCCAACTAGAGAACACCTGTCTACAAGACATCCCTTACTAAACAACACCTGTCTACAAGATATCCCCTACTAGATCCCCTACACCTGTCTACAAGATATCCCTTACTAAACAACACCTGTCTACAAGATGTCCCCTACTAAACAACACCTGTCTACAAGATATCCCCACTAGAGGACACCTGTCTGCAAGATGTCCCTTACTAAACAACACCTGTCTACAAGGATATCCCCTACTAGAGAACACACTGTCTACAAGATATCCCTACTAAACAACACCTGTCTACAAGGATGTCACCTACTAAGAGAACACCTGTCTACAAGATGTCCCTACTAAACAACACCTGTCTACAAGATATCCCCCTACTAGAGACACCTGTCTAGAAGATATCCCCACTAAACAACACCTGTCTACAGGGTGTCCCTTTACTAAACAACACCTGTCTACAAGATATCCCCAACTAGAGAACACCTGTCTTCATAAGATATCCCCTTACTAAACAACACCTGTCTACAAGATGTCCCCTACTAGAGAACTTACCTGTCTACAAGATGTCCTTCACTAAACAACACCTGTCTACTAGATGTCCTACTAAAAGACACCTGTCTACAAAATATCCACTACTAGAGGAACAACTGTCTACAAGATATCCCTTACTGAACAACACCTGTCTACAAGATATCCCCCTACTAAACAACATCTGTCTACAAGATATCCCCTACTAA
>NW_025765838.1:0-102028 GCF_003918875.1 Haliotis rubra | reverse complement strand
CATACACCAAATATAAATGTTATATAAGATTGCTTTCTACTTGTGAACATGTTTATGAATTTACTTTTAGCATATTATTCTCTTTATCTTATATTGCATTAAACCTGTAAGTATTTGCATATATAATTAACAGTTAAGTACATAAAGCACAGTTTGCTTAATTACAAATAATACTGGTTTTACACAGATGAATAACTCTTCCACATTTATTATTTTATTACATTCACATGTTTTTTTCTGGGGTTAATCTAATTTCTCCATGCAACACATGAAAGCGCCGCTTGAGCTGTCTCTATTTCCTCCACTATGCTGCGTGTCCTCTTATGAGCTCTCTATCAAAATTCAAACGTTATGAAGATTTCATTTTGCAAAATCTGCAATAACATTTTGCAATTTGTAACTGGCATGTAAATAAAATAATATGATATAGATGTAGATAAATAATGCTATTTCAGCCCTAAAGCATTCTTTTATGTTTACTGGTCATTTCATTACATGCATTTGTCAGAAAGTTTTGATGTATTCTAGGATTGTAGATTGTTCCAGGAAAGAAAAACATCAGTTTTTAATTCACCCCAGTAACACTTTTTATAGTCATATTTGACAGGGGCATAACTCTAATTGACTAACCAAAAGTCGTGTCGTTTGCAAGATTCGATTTACCTGTTGTATGCTGTCTGAGAGCCGGATTGGCTGAAGATAAGGGGTGAGGAGCCAGTCTCTACATGGGTATCCACTGTCTTCAAGCAGGTGGCAGCCGGCAGGCATCAGGTGGCGAGAACAAAGCACAAACGCCGCTCTCGGTCAGTATGCGCGAGTCATGAGTGGACCATTTCGCAACAATATCAATGATGTGCGGATCTGTGGTCAAAGACAACCTGAGTATTGGTGCTGTGCGGTACCGCTTTCTGTTCACATAAGCAGGTTCGTGTTGGGATGGTGCCAATCTGAATGTGGTGCCATCTATAACCCCAACCACCTGGAAAATTAGCGATGCCATAGAAACCAAGTAGGTTTCTGTCGGATTTCAGCGTCGGACTGGTAGGAAACAAACGAACTGTCGAACAATGGCAGGGGCAGACAGTGCAGTTATTGTTGGGTTAATGGCCCTATTCACTGAAGACTGTGAAACACCAATGTGGTCCGCATTACACAGCTGCATTTTGCCCCTGTTGCAAAGTAACGCAGCGTCAGTAGAACTTCTCAGTAGCTGATAAAGGATGATTTTTGAGTGAGGTGAATTTCATTGGAAATTGATGGTATATTGATACCAGTAGTAAGTCCATTTCCAATGAAATTTCACCTCACTCAAAAGAAGTCATCCTTATCAGCTATAATCCCATGTGTTTCTACCAAGAAAATTCTAAGAATTTAAAATATTCAGCTAAGATTTATGCTTAGTGGTTTGCGGATTGTTACTAAGATACTCAGCTAAGAATTTTAAGGAAACTTAAGCATAAAAAATCTAAGAAAATTAAGAAGTTTAGTGAATCCGCCCCTGGGGCGGTATTCATAAAGCTTCTAAGAAGCATAAAAACTAAAAATTTAAGAAGTTTAAGTGAATCCGGCCCAAGGGGCCCTGCTTCACACAAAGCTGTCGTTAGTCTATATGTTAGATATGGGAGTTACGATCACCTTAGCGCTACGACTGTCGTTAGTCTATGTTAGGTATGGGAGCATGATCACCTTAGCGCTACGACTGCCGTAAGTCTATATTAGGTATGGGAGTTACGACCACCTTAGTGCTTACGACTGTGGTTAGTCTATGTTAGGGTATGGTTACGATCACCTTAGTGCTAATATACTGTCGTTAGTCTATGTTAGGTATGGGAGTTACGATCACCTTAGTGCCACGACTGTCAAGTCTATGTTAGGGTATGGGAGTTACGATCACTCTTAGTGCTACGACTGTCGTTAGTCTATGTTAGGTATGGAGTTACGATCACCTTAGCGCTACGATCGCTTTGTGGAACGGGGCCCTGGGGCGGTCTTAAAAGGACTTAAGTTCAACAAATGACTTAAGTTCTCAATAAAACTTCTAAGTTTTGACTTAAGACTTCTGTTTTGTCTTAGTCATATTCACAAAAGTATTAGACTTTAAGTTTGCGCAATTTTCGACTTACCTGCTGTTGGCTAGGCTTAACTCTATGCATGTAACTTTAAGTCAGTTGGACAAAAATGGCCGCCAGACATGCCAATAGATAGCATTAACTTACCGTCCAAGAAGTAACCGTTTTGGAGGACTTAAGGATGAAGAACTCATTAAACGGTATCGCTCAAGACAGGAGGCATACAGTTTGTGATTGATTTGGTCTCAAATGCCATTCAGCCTAACACAAGTTAAGAAATCACGCAGTCGATGCCACTGTGAAAAACATTTTTGACATTGCGCTTCCTAGAAGCAATGAGAGAGGTATGTAATGGTGATGACCATGGAGTTAGTCAACCTACTGTGTCTCGTGTGCTGTACATGAGACATGCTTTGTAAACTTAATTTAAAGCCCAGTTCCTCAAGTTGTGATAGGGATCAAAATATCGAACAAATATATTTGCTTTTGCCAACGACACAAGGATGTGAACAAAGAAGCTGTTCATCCGATAAAGTTCGTCCTAACTGACTTCCAGCTTCTAAATACATGGGTGCTGCCACTCCAAAGAAGTGACGTTATATGTTATTTTATTTTTTATGCATTCAGAAAAGCAAAGACTGAAACTAAACTCTTCATCCAGCAGAACTCTGAACAAGTTGTTCATGCAAAACGTTTCAAATACGAAACTCGTGCCAGTTTATTTGCGATGAATTTATTCAGAAAGGCAGATGCTGCAACTCAAGAGTTCTCTTCATCATTGAGCAGGACCTGAAACAGAACAACTTTAGACGTGAGGCTCAACGTGCATATAATCAGACAACGCATATACAAACTGCACTTCGTATCAGGTGCTGAGGAAAGCTAGCCTAACGAATATATTTCAATCACATTAGGGATAGCAACTGAAACTGAACGATAACAAATATACGCCAACAGGAGCCACAAGACCAGTGAAGGTCCAGGTTAGAATATTGATCTTCAGTAGCAACCCATGCTTGTCGTAAGAGTAAGACTAACGGGATCGGTGGTCCACCTGCTGGACGTCGTTGACATTACGTCATCATCGGTTCCCAATTGCGCAGATCGATGCTGATGTCGCATTATTTTACAGACCGCCGCCATGTAGCGCTGTTATATTGTTGAGTGCGGTGTAAACTAATCTCACTCACCACAGGAGCCAACATATCTGTTGAAAAGGTAATGGTTAACCAAACAGATTCACGGAGTGATAATGTCGAGCTCCCACATGGCAATAGTGAAAAAGAACTTTTCCAAACCACACGTTTTGCATTTTATTTCACTGGATTGAGTTGGCACTGTGGATCAGTTGTTGTAGCCCAGCATAGGCAATAGCAAAGATTTATTTCTTTTCTGATATTCAACAGCAACATGGAAGGGAAGATGATTTCAGTTAAGGATTGCGGCTTTTAAGGCATTCTCCAAACCTGTAATAAATAATTGTGGATTATTATATAAATTGTATCCCACTGGAGACGTAAAGTTCACGGAAAATGCTTAGGTGTCATGTCATGTCCTTTGTAACTACAGTGCTTACGTTGGTACTGGGATGGTTTGAGACTGTGCGGGTAGAATTGCTAACCAACTGGAAGAACTTCGACTTCACCGAAGGAGGCAAAACAAAACCATGGTTTTATCCTATATTTCTACTACGTCTGTTTCTAAACTGTCGTTAATGTTTCTTGAGACAATACCCAAGGGTCTACTGAGAGATCGAAAATCCGGCTTACAAAAAGAGCGCGCACATAACTCTACGGTCGATTTTTGGGCTCATGGATCATACGCCTTTTTTTTAGCAGTTTGTGTCCCGTATAATGACATATCCAACTGACTCCACAAACAGCATCTAATTACGGCTTGTAATTATAATAGATACGGCAGCATTGCAAAGGAAATACGCGATCACGATACGGGTCTACATGGTAGCAACTGGTTATACTATGTCAATGTGTTGTATTTGAAATTCATACAATAATATGCTAGGTGTATTTCTGAAAATATCTGTATCCCGTTGAATAAAACCTAAATTGCGAAACATGACCAACTTTCATTTGGGGAACATATATAAGTCACAAAATGTTAGTGAAATAGGGTCAATATCTCACTATTGATTTGAATATTTTACACACTCCAAGTTGTATCCAAAACGAAAAATGGCGAAAACCATCTGCGAAAGACAAACTAATCAAATACTTGGGAATAATAGGATGATATTGTACGACTGTTTCAACCACTTTGATGGAAAGCCCACGCATCTCAGTGATCATGAGCGCATGAAGCATGACCGGTTTTCAGTGAAAATGTTGAGCAAGATGCATGTATGGGGGCTTTCTTCGCTATTTAATAATTGGTCATCTCACATATTACATTATGTCCAAATGTGTCTTTGGCAGTAATTGTCCTTAGTATATACTTGACGGCTTACTGCAGTAAACAGATGTAAATGTAAACGTATGCTTGTCCTAAAATACTCATGCAGGAACAGTTATATACTGATAATTTCCTATAACATTAAATCAAAAAGTTTTACTGCAAGACTTTTTTTAGACAGCATAACCCCAGGTTTTGAGAGTCTCACCGACATGTCTAACAGTTGCGTGAGAGGATATCTGATACGCTCCACAATATTGTATTAAATCGTTCCCATATCTCAGAGGTTTATTTTTGCAGGAATCGTGGATATAACATAATCAGATAAATCGAACCACACATATTATAGCTGACAACAAAATATAGATCACGGATTGGATCACCGTCACATTTAGGTCATGCTAGGATTCTGTGAAAGGCAGTGGTGTGCCAGCTACTATGTTTAGCCTGGAAGTTGGAGTCATCTGGAAGCTTCTGAAGCAGCTACATTATGGGGTAGAACCTTCCAGAAAGTATTCAGACCATATAAGCGGTGCAAGCACCTGTACCTCAGCTCTAGCATTGCATGAAGATCGACACGATTTTTAGACATGCAGCTCAATATTTAATAGTAAACTTTAAAGAGTACACACGAATGTAAAACTGATTTATGCCTTGCAGGTGAATAGAAACAGTCAAACATGCTGTAGACGTTTTCATACACGTTACTATGTGTATACTTATGTATATGTAATCATCTGTTGAGAAATAATGGGTACGGTTAAATGACTTATACCTTGCATGTTACCAGAGGCAGTCAAACATTATGTACTGATGCCTACTTGTGTATTATGTAGTTATGCCTACTTATATATATGTGATATCTGCAAAGAAAGAATGGTCAATGTAGCACCGAATAAGGCCTCTATGCCAAACCTGTAAATACTATCTATTTATGTATGCCTTGTATATGTGAACATCTATTCATAATTCTAATGTCATGTAAACATGTAATGGGAAATAAAAACGTTAAAACAAAAGATCAACTTGTTTCACGCTGGATTCCCAGCCTACTGTGGAAGTTCGACTGCTAAGTGCATGTTATATAATACTACTGCTACTGACTCAATGTTTGTCTATATTTATTAATCATATATACAAGTAATCCAGTCATACAACTTAATACAACATCAACATCATATGACATATTACATCAATATTTCGCAGCACAGCTTTCACACTTTGACTCTCTCTTGTATCTTTCTAAGGCATGGTTCAGTGTAGCATATCCTCTCTTCCTAGGTGGAGGTCTGGCACCGTTTCTTTGCTGTAGAAAAATATGCCTCTACCCAGGCTTGCTCCTTAAAAAAGTTGGAGTGACTTTCGGCAAACATTCACTCACTTTACGATACCACCTCCTACATGATTTGTTGTCTTCCGTTCTGAAATGGTTCCACATTTCACGGCCATGATCACCCTTCACCCTCCTGTTCTTGATACTAATTTTATAGCCCCTGTAGACCAAGTACTGACCGCCGCGTCCATTGGGAATGAAACGAATGTTTACTGAACGTTTGGAGAAACAAGGAAATCTCCATACTTTATAATACTTGTCATTGACATAGTTCACTCAATTAGAATTAAAACTCAGTTTATAACAAATGATATGAATATAATTCATTAATTTATCTGGTGAAATATGTTCACCGGTGGTCATGAGATTGCTCTGCTTGGCCATGATTGGTGTGCTGGGTAAACTTATGTCACATCCAAAGCAGGGGTAACAAATTCACCCTGCACAATCACTGACACATAGCTGTTACTCTCTTTTAGCCCCTCCCAAGTGGGAAAGCAAGTTGGGTAAGTGGGATTAAGCCAACATGTGTACCCTATTCACATGCATTTTACCATGACCAGAACACTCCTGGTTTTTATCACCTACACGACGAACCCTCATTCGGAGGAAGGGAGCAGACTTACCATCTTTTGATGTATTTGTTAGTGTGCGGCATGCAGAAGATGGAAGCATAAACATACTGCTATCAGGCGTTTATCCACTTGATTATGAAGGTGTCCTGCCTATTGAATAACACATCAGGTTCTTTCCAGACACCAATCTTAGGCTAAGGTAAAGTCTGTAACATCAGTTTCATTCGAGACACCAATCTTAGGATAAGGTAAAGACTGTAAAACATCAGTTTCTTTCCAGACTCCAATCTTAGGCTAAGGTAACGACTGTAAAACATCAGTTTCTCTCCAGACACCAATCTTAGGATAAGGTAAAGACAGTAAACATCCGTTTCTTCCCAGACACCAATCATAGGCTAAGGGTAAAGACTGTAACATCAGTTTCTTTCCAGACTCCAATCTCAGGCTAAAAGGTAAAGACTGTAAACATCAGGTTCTTTCCAGACACCAATCTTAGGCTAATGTAAAGACTGTAACATCAGTTTCTTTCCAGAGTCCAATCTTAGGCTAAGGTAAAGACTGTAAAACATCAGTTTCTTTCCAGACACCAATCTTAGGCTAAGGTAAAGACTGTAAAACATCAGTTTCTTTCCAGACACCAATCTTAGGCTAAGGTAAGTATGTAAAACATCAGTTTCTCTCCAGACACCAATCTAAGGCTGAGGTAAAGACTGTAAAACATCAGGTTCTTTCCAGACACCAATCTCAGGCTAAGGCAAAGTCTCTAAAACATCAGTTTCTTTCCAGACACCAATCTTAGGCTAATGTAAAGACTATGAAACATCAGTTTCTTTCCAGACTCCAATCTTAGGCTAATGTAAAGACTGTAACATCAGTTTCTTTCCAGACTCCAATCTTAGGATATGGTAAAGACTGTAACATCAGTTTCTGTCCAGACACCAATCTTAGGCTAAGGTAAAAACTATAAAACATCAGTTTCTTTCCAGACTCCAATCTTAGGCTAAGGTAAAGACTGTAACATCAGTTTCTTTCCAGACACCAATCTTAGGCTAAGGTAAATATGTAAAACATCAGTTTCTCTCCAGACACCAATCTAAGGCTGAGGTAAAGACTGTAAAACATCAGGTTCTTCCCAGACACCAATCTTAGGCTAAGGTAAAGACTGTAAAACATCAGTTTCTTTCCAGACACCAATCTTAGGCTAAGGTAAAGACTGTAAAACATCAGGTTCTTCCCAGACACCAATCTTAGGCTAAGGTAAAGACTGTTACATCAGTTTCTCTCCAGACACCAATCTCAGGCTAAGGTAAAGACTATAAAACATCAGTTTCTTTCCAGACACCAATCTTAGGCTAAGGTAAAGACTGTAAAACATCCGTTTCTTTCCAGACACTAATCTTAGGCTAAGGTAAAGACTGTAAAACATCAGTTTCTTTCCAGACACCAATCTTAGGCTAAGGTAAAGACTATAAAATATCAGTTTCTTTCCAGACTCCAATCTTAGGCTAAGGTAAAAACTGTAACATCAGTTCTTTCCAGACACCAATCTTAGGCTATGTTAAAGACTGTAAAACATCAGTTTCTTTCCAGACGACAATCTTAGGCTAAGGTAAAGACTGTAAAACAATAGTATCTTTCCAGACACCAATCTTAGGATAAGATAAAGATTCTAAAACATCAGTTTCTTTCCAGACACCAATCTTAGGCTAGGGTAAAGATTGTAACATCAGTTTCATTCCAGACACCAATCTTAGGCTAAGGTAAAAACTGTAAAACATCAGTTTCTTTCCAGACACCAATCTTAGGCTAAGGTAAAGACTGTAAAACATCCGTTTCTTTCCAGACACCAATCTTAGGCTTAGGTAAATATGTGAAACATCAGTTTCTTTCCAGACACCAATCTCAGGCTAACGTAAAGACTATAAAATATCAGTTTCTTTCCAGACTCCAATCTTAGGCTAAGGTAAAGACTGTAACATCAGTTTCTTTCCAGACACCAATCTTAGGCTATGGTAAAGACTGTAAAACATCAGGTTCTTTCCAGACACCAGTCTTAGGCTAAGGTAAAGACTGTAAAACAACAATTTCTTTCCAGACACCAATCTTAGGCTAAGGTAAAGACTCTAAAACATCAGGTTCTTTCCAGACACCAATCTTAGGCTAGGGTAAAGACTGTAACATCAGTTTCATTCCAGACACCAATCTTAGGCTAAGGTAAAGACTGTAAAACATCAGTTTCTTTCCAGACACCAAAGTTAGGCTAAGGTAAAGACTGACTGTCTGTTTGGCTGTTGTTAACGCCGCACTCAGCACGGGACCAGACAATCAAGTGATCAACAACCTGATCATCGAATATACACAGTTGGGATACGATGACATGTGCCAACCAGGTCAGCGAGCCTGACCCCCCGATGTCTCACGAGAGAGAGAGGTAAACAGACAAACTGGCATGCACAGAAGTGATTACAGAAGAAGCACGTTTGTTTACAAACAAGATAAAAGTTCGATCGCTTGATATGCAATTTAGCCTGTGCCAGTGACGTTTATATCATTTAACTCCTGTTTGTGAGGCCTAATAGATCACGCTGTACCTGAGATCGAACAGCACACATGTATCCCTTCACAGGTACAACGTGCTGATCAAAAGAAACCACTCCAGAGAAAAGTTCCCTGTCTTCTATACACTATACCATCCCCCAAAAATGTTTCATCAGCACGGGAATGTTTAACACAATATGTACAACACCGGTTTCATATCCTGTCTGACACATACACTATTTTTGACAACTATGTCATATAGATACTGAGATAGTCGACTACCATGTTCGCCTAAACCGTTTAACAAAAGGCACGCAATCAGTGTTTAACAAGCTAAAACTGAACCATACCCATATGGAGATTTTTCACATGAGACGTCCAATCATGGAACATTGAAAACGAGAAAAGACAGAAATGCTTTGTATTCAAAACAGCTTGATGCTGGCTGAGGTTCAAAGCATGTTGCATGCCTGCCTAGGCCGCCTTCGTACACTTCTTTCTGTTTCCCGTTATTGCGACAAAATACTTACACTAAATAATAATTAAGGCTAAACTGACACTGGACAACATGAAGGAAACGTGGAAAATACTTACACTAAATATTAATTAAGCGTCACTGAGAATCGTAGTGAAAGTATAATTGCATTTTACAAGTACCCATTAACACCCATGTGAAAACACACCTTACAGAACTATTACAAACACACCGAGGTCATGATGACATAGCCATTGTTATTGCAACAAAAGAGACTAGTAACGAGATCCCTAACACAGAATTTCCCTTTACTGCACCGTCATGTTGACAATTCGTGATGTTTCAAATCACATCGCATTAGCAGGATTATAACTTGGGTGAATGAAGACAAGTTTGTGTTTACAAAAGAGTATCGAATAGACACCGAATGGTTGGCCCAAGGTATGATCACAAAGTGATAATGTCCTGTCCCCATGGCAATGGTAAAATAGCTCAATAAATCCGCACGGGTTGTTGTATTTTATTGGTAGAGCGCTGTAGATCAGGGTTTCTGTCCGGTATCGGCTGTGAGACCAATTTACTGTTACTGATTCCAACTGAAACATGGAAAATAAGTTGATTGCAGTCAAGGGATACGCCTTTCAAAAGACATTCAAACTGCTAGTGACTTTACTAAATTACAGTGGAGTTAATTGCAAGTACGGTAAAAGGGACAACGGTTGTGGGATTTGCTTAAACGTCCTATCTCTTGTAATCACAGTGCTTACTCTGATACTTGGATGGTTCCACAGTGGTCGAGTAGGATGGCTAACCAACTGGAAAAACCTGACTTCACCGAAAGGAGGCAAGCAAAGTCATGTTTTTCATATTACATTTCTACAACGTCTGTTTCCAAACTGCCCTTAATATGTCTTGGAGAAACAACGCACAGGTTTACTTTGAAAAACTGGAGAGATCGAAAATCCGGCTAACAAGAAGAGCACACATGATAGTCTGGTTGATTTTGGGCTCGTGGATCATGTTCCTCTTTCTTTTAGCAGTGTATGTACCATACAGTGTCATATCCGATATTAGAGCTGATAAGGGTAACGACAGTTTAGTGACTCACCTCAGAATGGCACCGTTTGTGCCAGGAACAATCTTATGGGATATTGGTTTGATTCTCTACTGCCTCCATATGGCATTTGTCTACATACGGCTTGGTGTCACACTCAGCTTGTTAGTGCTTGCTGCCTATCACATCGGAACGGAATTTAAATCAGTACAACAAAGACTAAAAAGGAAACAATACAACACACAGGTCCTGGAAATGATTCGTGAAGAATATGAAGATGCTGTCAGCTTGGTGGACACACTTGAATCCATGTTTTCTTCAGGAACATTTGTTACCTACGTGTGTTGTCTCCCATTGCTATGCTTCACAATCTACAGTTTCCAGAAATGGGAATTCTCACCAGATGAAGTGGTTGTTATTTTCAATGCCGTTGCTGGCTCGGCATTTCCTGCTGCAGTTATCACACTTGCTGGAGCTTACATAAATTCTATGGTAAGTATATAGATACACGTCTCACTATGAAACCGATTTGCAATAAAATTGAAGATTTGAACAAATACAATCTCAGACCTATTGGTAGCTCCAGGCACGATTGTAGGCAAAAACCTGAAGGAATTTATTTTGACTGCTTTGCTACGCCTACCACTGCATTAATGTTACAACCGGCATCGTTGGGATGGAACCATTGGAGACGTTTTAAGCGGTGAATGCTCTTTACATGCCATGTTCAACGATATTCCCATTATGGCTACGTCAACCAGTAGGGGAGTAACTTTTCTGTTAACCCCATCGGTAACTTAAATCAGTAACAAAGAGCAAGGTCATCATGTTTAATGGCACACTCATCAACGTCACACATGTCAATTACTTTGAGAATGTCAGACATTTTATTGACAAGAGGATGTTTGTAATGATTATGGTAATTGTTTCTCATTATCTCAAAATAATGTAAATTGTTATAGGTATATTCACAGAAAATATTGTTGAATTCGTCCTGGAACGAACTTAGCATGTTCTCCTCTTTACATTTCACGATAATATGTACCTTGATGACAGTTGTTATATTTTTTAAATGTAGAAACAGCCCCTGTCCTCAGATATTTATTTGAAATTAAAAGTTCAAAACAATGACTGATGCAATTAGCTCTACGTTTATGTATTTCATCATGTCAGATGTCCAAAGTGTGCAGGGGCAAGACACACCAAATCCTAGAATCCAGAGTTTTTAACTTAATATTGTGGCACCAAATTCAGCATTACACTTACGTTTTCACAGACGTTTTCCACTGCGGGAACGTGAGAGGGTAAAATGTACTTCGATCAGTTGAACAGGATGTCCACATTAGTATGGTAAAGCATGTCCACATTAGTATAGTATGTCCACATTAGTATAGTAAAGGATGTCCACATTAGTATAGTAAAGGATGTCCACATTAGTATAGTAAAGGATGTCCACATTAGTATAGTAAAGGATGTCCACATTAGTATAGTAAAGGATGTCCACATTAGTATAGTAAAGGATGTCCACATTAGTATGGTAAAGGATGTCCACATTAGTATGGTAAAGGATGTCCACATTAGTATAGTAAAGGATGTCCACGTTAGTATGGTAAACGATGTCCACATTAGTATGGTAAAGGATGTCCACATTAGTATAGTAAAGGATGTCCACATTAGTATAGTAAAGGATGTCCACGTTAGTATGGTAAACGATGTCCACATTAGTATAGTAAAGGATGTCCACATTAGTATAGTAAAGGGATGTGCACAGTATTAGAAAGGATGTCCACATTAGTATAGTAAAGGAAAGGGAGGATTTACTTTTTACTTTCAGAGCACCTGCTTCGAGAATCTCCTTCACAGGATAAGATTGCAGGACATGGATGAGCAAGCATCTCGATCTGTAAGGCCAGCCTGTTCTTGACAACATTATGCCAATTTGTGGCCAGCAGTATATATTTCTAAGCTGTCAACTCATAGTGTCTTTGCTTTAAATGAGATATCTATTGCAAGAGGACAATTAGTTGCATTAACGTTTTATCTTTATCTATATAGTAGATTGTCAACATCATGAACACGTGTATTCGAATAGCATATTATTTTACATTGCTACCTGAACTGGCATCAATGTCAATCACCGTTTTTTTCAAACATCCATGAATTATCTTTCAATACAGCTGCAGATATGTAGGACCCGGGTGGTAATGTCTTTTGCTGCAATTGTAGAAAGTCCACCAATATTCAATATGACTCTTCAAAATATTTGGTCTGTTTTTAATGGAGTATTTTATAACAGCTGCAGATGTTTACGTCGCGTGTGGTTACGTCTCGGGTTGGAATCACAGCTGTGGGACTGTTCCTGGTAGAGAGAGCAACAATACTCACAGTAGGTAACTTTATTATCAATTAGATTGTGATAAAGTGTTACCACGATCAACTATATGCATGTTTCAGTATCCAAACACAACTCAAGAAAGAACGTGCAGCACTTTGGAGAGCGGTCCTTGAACAGCATTTAGAAACTGGACGAACGTGAATACCTGACACGTTTTATTGATAACAACTTCTTTTCATTCGTTATCACGACGTTTCAGGGCTTATTCTTTCTCTTTCATCATGTGCAAGTATCAAGAATAAATAATTGTTGTCCATGCTTTTATTTTCTGTTTCATCTGACTGGAACTGTCATCATTTCTGTTATTTTTTTATGTTTCAGTTGGCTGGGACTATCATCACGTATGTGGTGATTGTACTGCAGTTCCCACAATATCCGACTGGACCCACGTATCTAAATGGAAACACATCTTGTAGTTGCTAGGGCAAACAAAACTGGGTGAATATTGAATCTTGCCTAACCCGATGTATTACAGCTACTGAATTTACAACTTTTGAAGACGTTATTTTGCAAATATTGTCATTCAGTCGATGTGTATATTCCTGCTGATTCGTTTACTGTTTATGTATATTTCTGATTAGATAACACTTACGTATGTTGTATTATTTTTCGTCCAAATTGACGTTCACATCCCCCCAAAATATATATTTTTTGCATTGGTTTATCTCCTTGGATCAGTGATAGTGGGAGTTGGTTGGTTCGTCGGCTTGTTTTTTGACTCAGCAATATTGCAGCTATATGGCGGTGGTCTGTAAATAATCGAGTTTGGACCAGACAATACAGTCATCAAATGCATGAGCATCGATCTACGCAACTGGGATACGATTACATGAGACAACTAAGTCAGTGAGCCTGATCACCCGATACCGTTAGTCGCCTTTTACAATTAGCATGATTTGCTGGAGACTAATTCTAATCCCGACTTTCAAGGAAGATAGGCATGGGTTGCCAAAGACCAATTCTTCACGGGTGAATGTTGGAAGTACATTCTCAACATACATGAGTGAGTGTCTTTAGCTCCTCCAAACATTTTTGATTTCCAGCTGGGCAGTAGGGAAGAGTTAATTAGATAAGTGATAATGGCGAATGAGTCCACTGGAGAGGAAGAATAGTTCCACAAGGTAAAATATTTTATGATCCTCTATGTCGAGGGTGTGTCCCCCCAAGAAGAGTCTTTGTTTTTTTCATCCAGTTCCATCGAGTCCAACATGACATACACATCTGCGCCAGACGTGTCCAGGATGGAGAGCCACAGAGTCTCTCGGTTGTCAGGGCATTCATGGAACAGATGATGAGACAGGCACTTCTAGGCTGCCGAACAGAGCTGGCAGCTACCTGATCTAACTGGTGCAGCAATCGCTTTCACAACACTGTTTACAATAAAATCCTTAAAAAAAGAAAATCTAAAATAAAATATTTATTAGTTTGCAGTAACTATGCCTCAAACATGTTAACAGTGTATGAATAAAACTGAAAATAACAATTACTTTCTCAAATGTATTTAAGGTAGGTAACGTCGATGTAATGTAATGTGGTTGTCAAACAAAACTGCTATCTGTATGGTTCCAAACAACGCATTTAAGGCAAACTATTGATCACACGGGAACCTTCAACATCGTGAAAGGTGTCATTAGATAGCAGTGGTGTGCCTGTTACTGTATATTGACTGGGATTCAAGAGTATTCTGGTAGCTTCAAAAGCATCCTGATTCATGCAGTATTGGACAGAACCTCCAAGTAAGTATTTAGACAATATAGGAGTGGCCAGCCTGCATACCAGCATTAAACATAACATGAAGACCAGGTGTGCGTGAAGATGTCTTTTCAAACTGAACCCCCAGCTTGGTAGTTTTGGAAGGCTGTCCACTATCACTGCTTGGTGATTAATACCATCAGTGCCTTTCTTGTCTTCACTGTTTGTATATTATATTTCCACTGGATTTGAAATACACCTAGATCCTTACTGCCACTCTACTTTCTACTGTCATTGTAATTACTTTGTAGTAACTGCATTGATTTGTAAAACTAATTTGAAGCCCATTTCCTCATAGAGATCGATACTTCCACATGCAGCTCAACATCCTATTCATTCTACAGCCACATGTCCTGCCCATTTTACAGACTATATGCGTTTATCAGGGAAACTGATCTTTTCGAGTGTCTCACAAACATTATTTCCTAAAAGCCATTATCCGGAGGTAGTTCATAAAATGTTATCCATACGCATGATATGATGGCAAATGCTCTTTGGCAGTTTGAGGATTTGTTTAATCCTCAAGCTGCCAATAAATTGTTCATGACCGGAAACACATTGTTTACACATTGATCAGTGATCAATCTGAATATGCCAGCTTCGTCATATCGTGTCGGTAAACCTAATATTTATGTCAATAAGTGATAATAGTCAAGGGAATGATATTTGCCTCATTCTAGTTATGAAAAGTTTGCTGAGAGGAAGCTCTGTCATGTCGATCTGACCAACAGTGACCATGTTATACATTTCGAGCACTATGCAGATAAATAGCTCACACTGATATTCAAACGTTATGGTGTCGAAATATTTAGAATTTTGCTCTTTGCGAACGAAATTCTGAATAAATCCAACCATGCCTTCTTATTTCAAAATGATTGTGTTATGTCGCGTTGCAATCACGGGTATTGCTTGTTTGTAGTGAAGTGCAAACACTTGTGCGCTGTTTCACAAGTTCTAACCTAGAGATATCACAAAATGTACATAATTCATATTTGGCTGAGTGTGGCCAGACCAGACCTTGTTTTATCACCTGCACAAGCATGTATCAATACCTACTATCTTATAGCGTGTTTGGTATTATGCAGACGCTGATCGTACGGCTCTCTGGGCAGATGTCTATCCACATTGCCATGGACATGTATTGCATAATGGGTAGTATCAAAGTATCGGAAAAAGTAACTGTCACTAACTATACTTAGAGGTCTATAACAAAAATGAAACCCGAGACACATACTCAAATGGCCTGCCCAGCATCTTCCTGAGGCTGTATTGTAGGGATATTGTGGAACTTTCGCAAGGTGTCTGCAGAAAGCCTCTCCAAAATGCACCATTGGTGAACTTAAGGCAGTCGTGACATCATTGTAAATTACATGAACATATAGACACCTTTTGTACATTAGCCAGTTGTAATCTGCTTCTCTGAGAGGAAATGTGTTGTTGAGTAGCCAGAGCGGCCTCTGCGTCCCGGGTCAGTCATATGTGCACACAAAATGCCAATCTTTAAGATGGGATTTGAAAACAGAAGCTAAAGAGGTAAGAATGTTTTTTCTCTACTCTAACTCTTTTCTCTAACTAAACGATCTCTTCTTCAGAACCTGAAACAGAACAACTTTGGAAGTCAAACCTAATACATCAAATCAAACAACGCACATACAAACTGCACTGTATCAGGTGCTGAGGAAAGCTAATCTAACGAATAGTTCAATCACATTGTATCATCAGGATGACAACCGAAAATGAACGATAACAAATACACGCCAAAAGCCACCAAACTATCTGTTGGACAGCTTATGGTTAAGCAAACCGATGATGGCATGTCTCCATGGCAATGATGAAAACAACTTTTCAAATCCACACGTTTTACTTTATTGACCGAGGTGGCACTCACTGTGCATCAGTAGTTCTGTCCAGCATTGCCAGTAGCAAAGATTTATATGTTCTGATTTCAACTGCATCATGGAAGGAGAGATGATTACAGTGAAGGACTATGCCTTTCAAAAGATATTCAGGCATCTGATGAGTGTATTAAATAATTGTGGAATATATTACAAGGACCTTACTAGATATAAAGGTCGTGAGAAATGCTTAGGCGTGGTGTCTTGTGTAATCACAGTGCTTACTTTGGTACTCGGATGGTTTGAGACCGTGCGGATAGGATGGCTAACCAACTGGAAAAACCTGACTTCACCGAAGGAGGCAAGCAAAGTCATGTTTTTCATCCTACATTTCTACAACGTCTGTTTCCAAACTGCCCTTAATATGTCCTGGAGAAACAACGCACAGGTTTACTATGAAAAACTGGAGAGATCGAAAATCCGGCTAACAAGAAGAGCACACATGATAGTCTGGTTGATTTTGGGCTCGTGGATCATGTTCCTCTTCCTTTTAGCAGTGTATGTACCATACAGTGTCATATCCGATATCAGTGCTGATAAGGGTAACAACAGTTTATGGACTCACCTCAGAATGGCACCGTTTGTGCCAGGAACAATCTTATGGGATATTGGTTTGATTCTCTACTGCCTCCATATGGCATTTGTCTACATACGGCTTGGTGTCACACTCAGCTTTCTAGCGCTTGCTGCCTATCACATCGGAATGGAATTTGAATCAGTAAAGCAAAGATTCAAAAAGAAACAATACAACACACAGGTCCTGGAAATGATTCGTGAAGAATATGAAGATGCTGTCAGTTTGGTGGACACCATTGAATCGATGTTTTCTTCGGGAACATTTGTAACGTACTTCTTGTGTATCCCACTGCTTTGCTTCACAATCTACAGTTTCCAGAAATTGGATCCCTCGCCAGATGGAACAGTAATTGTTGCAAATGCTCTTACAGGGTCCATCCTCCCTGCTGCAGTCATTACACTTAGTGGAGCTTACATCAATTCAATGGTAATAATATATTTATATTCTTTAAAAATATGAACAATTTAAAATGTTTCTGTCGTTGTCAGTGCAGCTTGGCGGATTCTGTCACGTTTATGGACCGCAAATCTGCAAATAGTGTATTTTGACCGTATGACAACGTTCACGCCCTTACATCAGTGATCGTTACAGTACATAATTACACCCGTTACAGTACATAATTACATCCTTTACAATATATAATTACACCCGTTGCAGTACCTAATTACAACCGTTACAATACAATACATCCGATACATTACATAATTACATCCGTTACAGTACATAATTATATCCGTTACATTACATAATTACATCCGTTACAGTATATAATTACATCCGTTACAGTACATAATTACAACCGTTACAATACAATACATCCGATACATTACATAATTACATCCGTTACAGTACATAATTATATCCGTTACATTACATAATTACATCAGTTACAGTACATAATTATATCCGTTACAGTATATAATTACAACCGTTACATTACATAATTACATCCGTTACAGTATATAATTACATCCGTTACAGTACATAATTACAACCGTTACAATACAATACATCCGATACATTACATAATTACATCCGTTACAGTACATAATTATATCCGTTACATTACATAATTACATCCGTTACAATATATAATTACACCCGTTGCAGTATATAATTACAACCGTTACATTACATAATTACATCCGTTACAATATATAATTACACCCGTTGCAGTACATAATTACAACCGTTACAATATATAATTAAATCCTTTATATTACATAATTAAATCCGTTACATTACATAATTACATCCATTACAGTTCATAACTATATCCGTTATATAATTACACCCGTTACAGTACATAATTACATCTGTTGCAGTATATAATTACATCCGTTACAGTATATAATTACATCCGTTACAGTACATAACTATATCCGTTACAATATATAATTACACCCGTTACAGTACATAATTACATCCGTTACAGTATATAATTACAGCCGTTACAGTATATAATTACATCCGTTACAGTATATAATTACATCCGTTACAGTATATAATTACATCCGTTACAGTATATAACTATATCCGTTACAGTATATAATTATATCCGTTACAGTATATAATCACATCCGTTACAGTATATAATTACATCCGTTACAGTATATAATTACATCCGTTACAGTATATAATTACATCCGTTACAGTATATAACTATATCCGTTACAGTATATAATTATATCCGTTACAGTACATAATTACATCCGTTACAGTATATAATTACACCCGTTACAGTACATAATTACATCCGTTACAGTATATAATCACATCCGTTACAGTATATAATTACATCCGTTACAGTATATAATTACATCCGTTACAGTATATAATTACATCCGTTACAGTATATAATCACATCTCAACATAATTACTTAAGTAAAACTTCTATAGCTTATATACATTTATTAGATATTTGTCGAAACAACTTTCTCAATAATTTCTGGGAATATTATAACATATATTATATACGCTTTCCTGCGAATGCAACTGCACATTCTTAAACAAGGGGCTTGGGATGTGTACTCTGGACAGAATAGTTTGGTTATTTCAGAGCGCTTGCTTTGTGGATCTCCTACATGGGATACGAGTATCTGCCATGGATGAAAAGGCATCTCGATCGGTGAGTTAATGGGTTACTGTAATGGTCATTTCTGACTTACTATACTAAGAAGTCTTTAATTAATGGTACCAACTTTATACTGATAGCTCTCTTGAATTTGTTGTGAAAGATTTAATCCAATGGAATACAAAGTAACATTGATATTGTATCTATATCTAATTGTGCATATATACTATACCGATTACATTATAACCACGACCATATTTGACATATACATGAAATTGCCATTATTTACCACCTATCCCCAGTAAAATGTTAATGTCTTTTGATAATTCCTTTTGAAACAGCTGCAGATGTTTTCGTCGAAGGTGGTGACATCTCTGGTTGGAATCACAACTATGCGTCTGTTCCTTGTAACGAAGGCAACAATACTTACAGTTGGTAGCTTTAAATTGTTTTTCGACTTATTAGCCCCCGACACTAAGTGTGTGTATGTTACAATATCCAATATCTTACTTTCAGTAAAATACTTTGAAGAAATGTTATGTTTACTATACTGCGAGAGTTTCTACTGCGAGAATTCAACCGATTCCACAAATCTAATTACAACAAAGCTGCACAAACGCCAGTGAGTCAGTGTGACATTGTGTGATATGTACCCATAGTTCTAAAATTTGATGTGAACCGAAATACGGCTTTTCAGTTGGACAAGTGGTCGTTCACGTGACGTTGATACTGACTGACTGAGTTTGGTTTTTACGCCGCTTTTAGGAATATTCCAGCAACATCACGGTGGGGGACACCAGAAATGGGCTTCACACATTGTGATCATGTGGGGATTCGAACCCGGGTCTTCGGCGTGACGAAGTATATGGTTATAAGTATATGAACGACACATTTCGATGTAATCATCATGACAAACTTCCGAATCAGAAAATGTTCGTGTCGGCTTGTTTTACTGTACCTGGTCGGCTGAGTCACTGTAAGTATTATCAGTTTTCATCGTGATAGTATATTCTTTTGTTGTAAGAGTTGTCTGCTCCACACGAGACGTCAGAACTGGCGCCTTTGCACAGATGCCTTAAACAAGAAACCTTCGAACTGCTTTCACACATACACTATCATAACTCTCTGTCTGTTGGTCTTGGTATGGTGGTTGGTTACTGGTGGGCGACCATTACACGGACGATCACAAGTTTGCTCAAGGTGTTTCTGGATGCCGAATGTTTTGGTTTTTTTACTTCTGCACTTGCTAAGGTGGCTCTGCGTTGCACCGACGAGCGTCTTGTTGCCAGGCCTGAAGTTAACTTTGCTAGCTATGTTTGAATATGTCATGCTTCTGGCAATATTCGTGCAATTCGGGTGGGGTTGTTCAACCATGTTGTAACACTCTGTGTCTGATTGTCTAAAAAAATCAATTGATACCAATGAAAGAATTCATGTCACAATATCTGTTGCCTCTGACTGTTTATGGATCAAGCGTCTCTTTCATAATAAATGTGGATGTGGGCTCTGTTCGCCCAAAGAAAAATGTTCTGTGAGCACGGGAGGAATTTAACTGGGCCTTTGCAGACCGTCTTACCTTTTTGTTAATATGTTGTATATGTAATATGATTGTATATATGGGCCAATAATATGTTTTAAAACTGCTCTTAAAGTTAGCCGGAGCACTAATTACATATGTTATTGCTATCTGATTCAGCTGGCAGACTATCGTCAGATATGTTTTCTTTGAATGTTTCAGGTACAGAGACCATCCTAACATGTGTTCCTGTTATTTGCTTCAGATGGCTGGGACTGTCATCACGTATGTCGTTATTGTGGTGCAGTTGTCGCCGTACCCGACTGGGCTCGCATATCCAAACGGAAACACAACTTGTTCTTGTTAGTGCAAACGGAACTCTGTGGTTCTGAATCTGATCCCTGAACGAACAGATCCCTGGTTTAAACGCTACAGCAACGTAGTACTCAATTTGTAACTGATGAAGGCTGTATTCTATGCACATTGTAGAAATATCGCAGCACCTATGATTTTAATTCCACATGTAGACAATTATATTATCATCATAATTATGCTTGTTTCTATGATTGTTTTGACTTTTTACATATATGTTTTAATCATGTTTGTATGATCATATTACCCATTATTTTCAGATCATAGTAAGGTCTGTATGGCTATTTTGACCTTTAGTGTTCAAATCGAAACAATTGCAACACATTAATCATGTTTCACGAAACATATCTTACACATCGATAACTTGGAATTGATATCGTTGTTTAATACCTGACAACTACTTAAAGACTGCAAGTTATCGGTGTGCAGTTTGCTTGCATATCAATACGAGCTATTGCTAAAGATGTTGGATGTCATCCATTGATGACAGAGGATCAGTCAGAGAACATCAGCAAACAAATGATTAAGGACCAAAAGCGTTCAGGTCGGCTACGAATGAAAAGCCCTTGGGAGGATACAGCCATTCTCAGGATCTCAAGACTTCAGTCGTTCATGTCAAGTAGCATGGTAAAAGCCGAGTGGCTTAGACATTATCGTCTGTCCATCCGAATGGTCCAATATTGCCTCAAATCGGGTATAGAGTCAGACGACCTGTCAGATGTCCGTTGTTACCCCCCGTATGAAATCAAGGACGACTAGCTTGGTGTCAAGCTTAACGTCTCGAGAATTTGGCGTCATGGGGAAGGGTTCACAGGTTGGTCACAAGTGGATTTCCTTTGTTCTTGGCTGATGGCCGATGCTGTCTTTGGCGGGGGAGACACAGCATATGCACCAAGGAATATCTAGCAGCGTAGCGTTTTGCGAGGGTTCATTGATGGTGTGGGTGTGCCTCTCACATGATCGTGCTTGTGGCGATCAGACAAAGTCTGAATAGACAACAGTCATAGACTGGTTGTTGTACCACATTTCGATGGCCATCCTCTGAACAAGACAGGTCTTCATGAACGAGAGCGCTAGCCCGTGTCGTACATGTGCTGTTTGAGATTTCGTATGTCAAGCACCGGTAGCAACTCTACCTTAGTCCTTAGCCGCCGGCAGTCCAGATCTCAATCTGAGAGATCATCCATGACAAAATCCAGATGTATTGGGACAAATCCCTAATCAGAGTGGAAGGTTGACGACAAATTCAACGACTGATACAGTCAAGGAAGGAGAGGTTCAGGGCTGTTATTGAAGTTACACCAGATACACCGGAGGTTGCACCAGATATATCGGAGGTTGCACCAGATATTGACCTTATGTCGGTTATTGAACACTTATATTATTTCTTGTGAATCTTCTTCATGTCCACTCTTGTTACTTTCCCACGCCCAAAGCACTTTGCCATGTTTGCTTCTGTAAATAAAGTACAGTTTTGTCGATTAACCACATAGTAAGTTAAATTGAGGTTGGGATAAATTCCCTTGTTGTAGGTAGTGGTACCATATTGATACTATGACAAAATATGGCATGGTGTGATAATGTTGCCCATATATAAATAATGTCATGCTGCTGTGTATATTTTAGGTGGATCGGTAGATGAATGTACATTATACATTTCCCATGTAGGCGTACTAACATATCTCACAAATCAATTGAATGTAACATTGAAATCCACGGGATTATATTTTTTGGTTGGTCGTGCATGTTCATCAAGACAATTTAAATGGTTCTCCTGGCTTCAAAACTGATGGAAAAGCTGAAAATAATGAAAGCACATTACAGGATGATTGACAATCAAACAAACTGATTTCGAACAAAACATGTTTTTGTAAGTTCACAAAACAATTTGTATAATTTACATATATAACAATACCGCACCCGAAACAATCGTTCATGTCTGTTTAAATGTAGAATAATTGTGGTGATAATGACAGTGTGTGGAAACTTGTGTATGTGTTTCTAATGTAGTTTTCTTTCAGTAGATGGGATGGTGTTGTTTGTTCGCTTAAACACATTGTGAGTACATCAGTAGATGGGATGGTGTTGTTTGTTAGCTTCAACCCATTGTGAGTACATCAGTAGATGGGATGGAGTTGTTTGTTCGCTTAAACCCATTGTGAGTACATCAGTAGATGGGATGGTGTTGTTTGTTAGCTTCAACCCATTGTGAGTACATCAGTAGATGGGATGGTGTTGTTTGTTTGCTTCAACCCATTGTGAGTATATCAGTAGATGGGATGGAGTTTTTTGTTCGCTTCAACACATTGTGAGTACATCAGTAGATGGGATGGTGTTGTTCGTTTGCTTCAACACATTGTGAGTACATCAGTAGATGGGATGGAGTTGTTTGTTCGCTTCAACACATTGTGAGTACATCAGTAGATGGGATGGTGTTGTTCGTTTGCTTCAACACATTGTGAGTACATCAGTAGATGGGATGGAGTTGTTTGTTCGCTTCAACCCATTGTGAGTACATCAGTAGATGGGATGGAGTTGTTTGTTAGCTTCAACACATTGTAAGTACATCAGTAGATGGGATGGAGTTGTTTGTTTGCTTTAACCCATTGTGAGTACATCAGTAGATGGGATGGTGTTGTTTGTTAGCTTCAACCCATTGTGAGTACATCAGTAGATGGGATGGAGTTGTTCGTTTGCTTTAACCCATTGTGAGTACATCAGTAGATGGGATGGAGTTGTTTGTTCGCTTCAACCCATTGTGAGTACATCAGTAGATGGGATGGTGTTGTTCGTTTGCTTCAACACATTGTGAGTACATCAGTAGATGGGATGGAGTTGTTTGTTTGCTTCAACACATTGTGAGTACATCAGTAGATGGGATGGAGTTGTTTGTTTGCTTAAACCCATTGTGAGTACATCAGTAGATGGGATGGAGTTGTTTGTTCGCTTCAACCCATTGTGAGTACATCAGTAGATGGGATGGTGTTGTTCGTTTGCTTCAACACATTGTGAGTACATCAGTAGATGGGATGGAGTTGTTTGTTCGCTTCAACCCATTGTGAGTACATCAGTAGATGGGATGGAGTTGTTTGTTCGCTTCAACACATTGTGAGTACATCAGTAGATGGGATGGTGTTGTTCGTTTGCTTCAACACATTGTGAGTACATCAGTAGATGGGATGGAGTTGTTTGTTAGCTTCAACACATTGTGAGTACATCAGTAGATGGGATGGTGTTGTTCGTTTGCTTCAACCCATTGTGAGTACATCAGTAGATGGGATGGTGTTGTTTGTTTGCTTCAACACATGGTGAGTACATCAGTAGATGGGATGGAGTTGTTTGTTCGCTTCAACCCATTGTGAGCACATCAGTAGATGGGATGGAGTTGTTTGTTTGCTTCAACCAATTGTGAGTACATCAGTAGATGGGATGGTGTTGTTCGTTTGCTTCAACACATTGTGAGTACATCAGTAGATGGGATGGTGTTGTTCGTTTGCTTCAACCCATTGTGAGTACATGGGGTGACATCATGCGACACTTGTTCGAGCGCTGTATAATTAAGACGCCATTAGGTCTCAGTGTATGTCTGGAATGGTTCTCTTGTACACATGCGCCAGAGACTAAAATAGTTCACTTTTTGACCCATGAAATGAAATGAGTTTACTTTTAATCAGCTTGTAGCAATAATCCAGCCATATCACGGCGGGGGACACCAGAAATGGGCTTCACACATTGTACCCATGTTGGGAATCGAGCCCTGGTCTTCGGCGTCACGTGTTAAATGGATGTTGAGGTGGGTTTGTTCTGTTGGACAATTGGCTGGCTTTGTAAACGTGACAGGTCAGATACCTCCTCATCCAAAACCAGACACACGTCCTGCAGTGTCGATCACGTTGGTGAAACATACAGATGTAGCGCTGTAATGATGTTTTGGAGATGCTTCCTCCACCACTTCTAGGACGATCTTGGGTTGAACTGTGGTTGGCATACCGATCCATAAACAGGATTTTCTCACTTTATTTAGAAGACAAACATGTAATGAAATGTTGACTGAATTTTGACCTCAATTAGTCAGTGTCAATACCCCGTGTTGCTGGATACTTTTTTCAAGTAGCTGTTTGTTGCTACAAAAAATAAAAATAGTTTCGACTGTTCACAGCACCAACTACTTAAAGGACGTGGCTGACATTGTTCAACAAATAATACTGCATCTGTGTTGTCTGTTTCGTGAATAAACAAAATCAAAAGGATCGATATCACCAATGAATTTCATTGTTTATACAGTGCAATATGTGTGCCTTTTACTTATATACCATAAATCCATGGCTGATTTTGCACCAAAATGTAAATATAAATCATAGGTAATGTTGGGGATTTAAGAGGAATGACCATGACCTTGTCATGGGATGCTCATCGTTGCCACAAACACAGTGTTTAAAGCGACATGGTATGGTCCTTATATTATCGGGAGAGCGGAAGGTCGCGAGCTCGATCCCGGCAGCGTCATACCAAAAGACGTTAAAATATGGTACTTGTTGGTCCCTGCCTGGCGCTCGGCATTAATGTTTACAAGGACTGGTCGGCTTGGAGTCAGTATAATGTGTCTGAGTGGGGTATTCATGCTTAACTGCGACATGGTATCTCAGTGAGCCAGCACAATAAAAACAGCTTTAGTCTAAGCTAGTACAAGCAGCCACACATACACGCGCATGCACGTCGTCATATGAGCGAAATATTCTCAAGTACGACAGACAGACAGACAGACAGACAGAAGACAGAAATATTTTATTAAAGTGTCACGTGATATGTGACAGGTAAAACAATATTTCATATGTCTAGATAACACATATCACCCAGCCATAACACTGGCTTACGAGACACTACTAAAATAATTTAACTAAAAAAAAATGTACAATATACAATCTGGACGATTGTATTCATGACATACATAAAACAGTACATTACGACGTTAAACCCCATTTCACCACCTCAGCTTACATTATCGTCTTCGCCTTGCGTATGGTTTCAACTCAGAGGCTCATCCATGACTCGGCTCAGAATATGTAGAGCGCATTGAAGATCCCCTCGCTCTCTGGAACGTAAAGGGGTCAATGACCGTGAGCTGGTAATGAACCTTACCAACCTGGTTGTGTCAGGATCACTCTCTTTGTTACAGATATCTATAACAACCAATTACGATTTTGACCCGGAGGCCCCTCAATTGTTTTCCTCCACTATTATGACTAAGTATTCAAAGTATATTGATCAGTATATACGTATATCATTAAGGATTCAATAAGCATAATAATGTCTGCTTTATCGCTAAATTTTGAAACCGTTAAAGAGTATTCCGTGTACAAATCAAAGTCAAAATGCCTTGTGTAGATCTATAGTTTTTATTTCATTTGAAAAAACAGGCTCATTCCATGGATTTTGTGCATGTGCAAGACATGTGCTCAAGAAAAACAAAACGCCAGTAAATAGGGAAACGCCCGAACAGATACATTTCCGTGATGTATTAATTCGTGGCAATGGAGTTCCTGATAAAAACACAGTAAATACATGGACATCTGTTCATGGTTCATGTAACTGGATGTCTTGTCAAGACTCCACATCATACAATTCACATTTGATTCACTGTCTTCTACTTCATAAAATATACAGTTAATATCTGTTCAAAACTGTTTACAATGAAAAATAAATTCCCATGAAATATAAATTCAAGAGATTTTTTCATGGTGGCATGCCAATCCTGCTCTGCAGAAAAGACAGCACCTTGCTGAAACGACTCAAGAGTCGCATTACCCAAGGATTGAATCCTTCTTGCCATATCCAAACATAGCAGAACCCAAATACACTCCTGTATGCGGTGTCCTGGCATTGATGAACAAGTATCTCGAGCTGTGAGCTTATTGTCTCCTGTGACATGAATTCTCAATATTTTGTATAATGTTACCAAGTCATTTAGTTAGAGTTTTGTTGATTTCATGAGAACAATGTCTGTCAAGAGATTTTTCTGTTTTGTTAATTTGCTTTAACGCAATAATATAGCACAGCTGCAGATGTTTACCTCACGGGTAGTAATATCTCGAATTGGAATCACTGCTGTGAGACTGACCCTGGTAGAGGCGGTTGCAAAACTCACAGTAGATGACTTAGTTATCACTTATTTAAATAGGCATTACTTGTCACACGGAGGAATCGGTCACTTAACCCTTAGGCTCAAACATTAACGACATGCGTCTTAACATTTATAACCATTATCCTTTTAACATTGCAGCAATAAATCATTATTTTGGGTATGCGTTTATATAACACTGTGAGGTATTCCTTAAAAGCGAGTGGGCAATAACGTCGATTCAATCACTATTCAAGTTACATAACAGGTGTTAAGGTGACATTTTGCTTTCACATATTAATTCACATTGCGCGTTTTGTCAATTATACCCCTTAATCATCATCTTATCATCGCTTTGTCATATATACATTCAAGCTGAGTGTAACTATAGCCTTATAACCAGTCTATATTAAAATACAACGAAATATAGCACAAACATAATTCTAAATGCTAATACTTCGCCCAGCACGTATGAGCCAAAAATACCCTTTTCAACATTCTGGCACATATAATAGCTATTATGTGGAGATGTATCTGCTGTTAAATCTAAATAACTGTATAACTTCCAGTTACATCTGTTTGACACCTTGACTAACATAAAAAACGAGTGATCCTTTTACGTTAGAGTATAACCAAAAAGGACAATCCACTAACGCTCAGTTGTTTCACAAATCCAATGTCTTTTGTGATTATGAGAGTAAGGTTGCATTGGATCGGACCTGTATGGAGTCAGAGCTTGTGGGAAACTGCAGGATGACAATTACATAGGACACAATAGTGCCTACCATCTGGAAAAGGAAATAAATAGTGGTAAGATAAAGAATATATCCGATTATTACCAACGAAAATATGCTTTTGCACACATTTTAAAAAGCAATTAGAGGTTGTTCTTTAAATGCCCTGAAAATAGTATTACTTTTTTTTCATTTCAAGAAAATACATTATATTTCCTTTGGAGCAGTGATCGAAAATTATTCAGTCTGCAACACACATCCCAGATCTCTGTTCCCAGGAATCTATGTGTGTCTTTTCAGGCGGCTTCAGTTTCATACGGTCTGTCCTGGTTCAGTCATCGTAACAGCGTGATCTGATTCGCAATGATTTGGCAATAAGTATTATGAATGTCCACTGAATGGATCGATTAATCAGAGTTGGTGAAATGCATGTCATGTCATATATCGTATTTTCATGATGCCAGTCACTGAATTGCCTGTTGAAGACACGATTATTCGTGGCCTGTGGTCATATAGCAAGATTGAAGCAACCACAAAACAGCCTAGGTGACGTTTACGTATAGAGAAATAGATATATTAGAGAGCGTATGCATGGTGCATTCAGCAATTATTATATATATGAGTGGTAAAAATGTATCAACAAATTCAAGGCAGATGAACCAATGTTTGATATCATGAGCAATAAACATATTCACCAAGGTATCACACACACGTACACACACACACACTTAAACTAAACCGATTACCATTTCAAGCCCCATTAGGAATTCCCTATGAGTATCAATCGTGGTTGTCGTAAATGGCGGCGGATCAGATAAGAGCATTAGATGATTTATCTCATATCAGTCCATAAGATATACCACTGGCACAGGTTGAAACATTGCCCAACAGAAGCTTAAAAATCAGTCACATGTGCCACGAAAGGATCACGACTGTTTGACTTACCGTAAGTACGGTTCCCTTGCTGATGGTAAAGAATCCAAGAGCTGTGATTCCAACATCGGACGTGGAGACACGAGAGAGGAACGTCTGGTACTGTATACACACATGTAGATGCATACATAATTATATATATTTACCCATTTAAATATATCAGCATTGACGTATATGATCGGTTACTACAAGAGTTCGATTATGTGTTATCTAAAACACACATTCAGGAATACATAACAGCTATTTATGAGTGAGTGAATGAGTTAAAATTTAAAGTGTCTCTGGCAATATTTCAGCCATATTGTGACTAAGACAGTAATTACTATATAATTTTATTTTATAAAATCTGTCTCCAAAGGACAATCCCCATTCATATGGCGCTGATGACTTTCCGTCATCCTGGAGACCCATGGTGGACATGTGTATTTGGTCATGGAAAGCTTTCATTTTATAAAGTCATTTCATGTAAAGTGTCAGATCCTGGTTCATATAGATATTTGATAGATCAGACATGGAAGGCTTTCCTTCTGTATGGTTCGGCCAGAAGTACACTCAAACGCGCAAAACGTGTTGTGGCATACACACAAGAGACAGAAACGAGTTGAATTTTTACTGACAAGAATAAGAAGGTTTTACATTGAAAGATACATAATTCATGGTGTGGTAACGTTGATCAATTAGGAGAAAAGTGCACATGGCTTGTGCAAACGAACCACAGCACAAGACGGGTTCAGTAGTAATGCCACGGGGGCTATAGGCATGCTTCTAGCAAAGTTTCTTTCTTGGACCATTCAACACACTCAATATCTGGTTCAAATCCAGCACAATATTCACCAGATTGCAATGAAAACATTCCATGTCACAATAACATCCGAGTATACTTTACAATTGACATTTACTTACAGCTCTGGTGGTCTTGCCATCACTCCAGTCTATTCCAATCTGATAAAGAACATCATCCATACCCTTTGACTGAAACAAATGAACACACCAAGTCGACAACAGCAACAAAGGAACAATTGCATGAATGTTTTTCCAAACAGCTGTTATAAAGCTTACACAAGCGATCACGTTGGGTATATAAGGACCTTGGCACTATGAAGGTTCAACGACAGTGTCAAAGAGTAAATTTTAGAACTCTGTTTTTTTCTACAATGGGTTTTATATCATTTTATCCACAGTCATTTCTCACCTTATCAAGAAAGCATTACCTTGGTATTCCATATATGAATGTCTCCATCTCATGGAATTAAGTATTTTTTTCTGAAAAGTTCACCAGAATACTAACTACATGTACATAAACTACTAATTCACAGCAGTGAAGTGGTGAACTCCCTCTGTCCTTCCGGTCCATCCGCTTTGGTGAATGAAAATGACAAACTTGATGACGGATGCGATTGTTAAGTGTGATATCGCATTGGATAGAAAGGAGTTCTTATCATCATACAGGGTATGGAGATAACAGCGGGTTTTCTTATTGTGAAGTCCTGGTGTTTCGTCGAGAGGACTTGGATGTGCTTCAACAGAAATGAATGGCTGGAGAACCTTTTCTGGTGGTCTGATAGGGCGCATTTACGCTCTGCTTTGACAAGCGTTTTCTGTTAGTAAGTTAATTTTCCTTGACTATGCATCTTTGACAAGCTTAAATCAAGATACAACTGTAAAATATCAATAAAAGTTACATACGCACTCAGCATCACTACCAACGATAGAGGGAAATAAGGCTCGGCAGTCAGCCTTTTCAATTTGCTTAAACTGAATTTAATGGCTGGCAACTGTGTGCTGCTGGTCTTATAAGGTTGATTTGCTGTTTGCTTTGACTGAGGTTCTTAGTTGGAGACTTACTTTCTCTGGCTGTAAATCCCGGTAGACTTCACTGACAAGCTTAAATCAAGACGCAAGTTTCAGATATCACTAAGCGTACATATCCAACACCGCTACCAACTATATCTATAGTCCTGGTCGAAAAGGACATGGCAGAGTAATGGGTATAATAAGGCCCTGCATTCAGCATCGGAAGTCCAAAGGTCACATAAATGCCAAAATGATTTAAAAACACCTCAAAAACTGGAACGCACACGTTGACATCTCCATCTTGCTACTAACTTTTAGTCAAATTTGAAAACAAATGCTGAATAATGGGCACCAACAGTGGTTTTCGATATGTCTACCATGCTGTCGTGTTGAGCGTCCCGTACAAACTACTGAAAAAAATCAGGGTATCATCACTGGTGGGGAAAATATTTGAAGTTACAAAATTAAGTAGTCAAGTGTCTTATGAGGCAATTGAGCCAGAATCTAATGCTAAATCATGAATAGCTTAGTTACTATACCTATCAGTATTGTCATTATCGTATTGTCTTTTGTGCATGGGCTTTGACATTTGCATTATATGAACAGTGAGAGGAAATGGGGAAAACCTATGTACTTACCGCAGTGTTTAATAAGGTTCCAGCTAAGGTAAGAATGGTGATGTAAGTACAAGCCCCCATTAGAAACTCTATTTCAATGGGAAACTCCTCTCCTGCCAATGGTACTCTAAGTACCCCATACAGGAACACAAATATATTCGGGAGAAGCAGACTGTAACATAAGAACGCTTGCCAGGTGACAAGCGAGTCCAGTATTTTTGTCAAAGACACTGAATGTTCATATTGCAGTCTTAGGTCTTTGATGGTGTCAAACGCAACACAATGTCCAAGTTGTCCCAAATGAATCACTTCCTTCTTCAGCAGTTTGAACTCCCGCACAATGTGATAGGAAGCAGAAACGTAGAACATCAGTAGGGAGTACATTCTGGTTATCGAGAACGTATTCAACAAGGCATACAGCAGTTTGACGATGTCCCAGGTAAACATATCGGGAGTAATTGGAGCCATTCGACAAACTGTGAGAATGTCCATTTCATCACCAGGCTTCAGCCCAGATAAAGACGTGTAGATATACGCAGAATATCCGACAGCCACGATCAGCAGCACACCCAACAGGAACTTGTAAAACTTTACCAGTCTCCGCCCAACTGTTCCTTTGGCATCATGTAACTTCTGAAGGAGCAAATCCCAGTTATTTCTCGCAGACGTAATGCAGACGACATTCAATCCTAAAGTCAATAAATAGGTGAGGCAATAAGTAACCTTTACCATCTCGGCTCCTGTGGCTAATTTGTTCCACGATATCACGAAAAGTTGACGTACAAAGTTAAAGAGCTCTAGGGCTATATTAAAACCGGAAAGAAACATCAAGAAGACCACAAGAAAATTGTGCCTTTTCTTTGATTTCGCCTTCCACTGATACTTCCACGTATATATCCCAGTAAAATCAAAAACTGTTCGAAACATGTCGAACACATCTTTCACTGGAACTTCTTGAATGCTATCTATGGTTGTGGACTCCATTTGCCTTCGACATGTGACTGTTCTGTACCTTTGATGACTACCACGTGCAATATATATGACACGTATGTCATCCTTACACGTCCCTTATTTGTTGGATGAAAATTAGAAAAAATCATTCTCATGAGTAGTGGATAATGACGCCAAATCGATAGCCACACATTCGTGTGTGAGTATTGTAGCTGAATTATCATACTCATGTATGTTTGTGTTTCCAGATTCAAGGCAGGGGAAGGTATACATTACATACGGTATTTGTGCCAGTATTTACAGCTCACTTGTATGCTTCATTATAATGTGTGCACTGTGTGGAGAGCACTTAGGTTTACTTCGTGTTGATCATTTATCATCTCTTGATTGGGAGTTGTGATTCTGTTCTCAATGTGATGAATTGTCAGAGTAAAATATAACACTGTTGTCAAACATGACAACCATCAACTTGTAGTAATCGCAAACTTTCAAAAATGTCCGGTACTATACAGAAAAAGCAGTGCTTATTTTTATGAGCACAGGCAAACGCCGTAAGGGTGCACTGTCCCGTCAGTTCTCCTGACCATTAATACTTGATAGTCAAATAATCATGCCTGTATTCATTAGAAGGATGACCACGTGTTACAACGCTCGGTGATTACATTCTGACAGTTCTCTGATGAAATCGTTCTTTAACGGTAGCGACGGCACTAGGGCACCGTGTTATTCAACAGACAGTGTACCGGCGACTAAGGGAACATGGTGTTCGAGCACGTTGACACTAATGCGGGATGCATCTGACTCTTCCAAACCGACCTCGTCGTTTAACATGGGCCAGGCGAGTTTGACGTTGGCAGATGCGTGATTGGCGACGTGTGATGTTCACCGACGAGAGCAGGATTTGCTTGTACAGTAATGACGACCGGGCTCGTGTTTATAGACGACATTAGTCGTCTTGCGTTATCGTTGCGTCGACGTGTTTAGCGTGTATTGAAGCCAACGTTGAATCAATACTCACTATTGATTCAACGTTTAGTGACATTTTGCAGACATAAAACGCCTTGTTGATTTGTGTAAAAGGTCAAACTATGATGCCACGTGTCTTTCAGTGGCAGTCAAACAGTACTTTCCACTTTGTATGAAATGAAATTGTGTACATTTGCTGTAGTAATGAATTCTCTATTGAAATTTAACCGATGTTCATTTATATATGCTTTTCATTTCTTTTCCAGTTTGGTCATACACACTGGTTTATGTCAGTTGGTTACTCCCTTCTGACATTGTCCTCGACATTCAGCTGTTTCCTTATTGTATATGAAATAATCACAGGGTTCTGTTTCACGCTGAAAGTGGAACGCCCAAAGCAAGTGTTCAAATGTTATACTATTAAAAGGCCATGGTGTAAAATACGAAACATGCATTATGATTGAAGCTGTAGTGTGTTGGACAGATATAACTTTTCATCATTTTTTTCTTAAATGAAAGAGAGGCTGTTTTCTTAGTGCCCTCATAATAACATTGCTTTGCTTTATTTTCAAGAAAATGCATTTTATATCTTAGGCAGGGGTGGAAATCAATAATCTCTTAGTGTCCTTTGAGATAAAAAGCATGTGGTCTGAGAGTCAGGCACCAAATACTAGAATCTGTACTTTACTGAGAAAGTGTAATCCCAAATATAACATTTTACATTTGACCACTTTTTAAATGGCACTGTGTATTCATAACTTTCGGCCGTTGGAACCAATTAACACTTATCAGAGGGGTACACAAAGTCCACAGTCTAGACTACTAGTTGTCCGACTTTGTGGAAGTCGCGGTGGCTGAGCTGGTTGACTGGTGATTAGGTGCCTGACTCTGAGGATGTGGGTTCAGCCCAACAAAAGAATTGAATTTGTACTTCACTGAGAAAGTATAATCCCAAATAAACAATAACAAATAAATGTTTCATTACAGACTGACCAACGTCTAGAATACCGATTAAAAAAGTTAAAACCATGCATGATTCTCATAAAAGGTGGCTATATTGTTTACGCTTCATTCTACCTTGACAGCTTTTGTAAATTGCTCATAATAAACACCACTGGTATGTCAGGCCCAGGTGCAGTGTATGGGGGCGCAGTTGGCGAACTGGCTAAAGCGCCAGGCTAGTGATCCAGCGAGCTTGAGGTGACGAGATCGAGCCCACCTGTGACCGGGTGTAAAAACCTTGGAGTCAGCTTTGTGTGCAGACTCTTCAGTGTTGTCACAACCCAAAGTGTACAGTACACAACCCTGTGCACTTAAAAGAACCCACGAAACCGTTGGTATATGACCAGATGGTGGCCACATGAATACGTGCAAACACCTAGTTGCGGGTACAGCAACGTTCAGTAAAAGTGGACAAAGTACTGTGACTATGTGTCCGAGTCCACCCTGCTGTGAATGGGTACCTCGCCACAATAACTCGGTGCGCCTAGTGGCTGCAAGAGTTGTATGATCCCCAGGGAGTTGAGACTGACAATACGATGTGCCGTTGAGATTGACATCCAGTGAACGAGGGAAAAACTAAGCGGCTTTGAGCAGCTGAGCTGAGCTGGATATCGGCGCTATACAGTTAAACTGGATTTGGTGACTGGGCATGAGAGGGCTGATTTGCTGTCTGCCTTGCCGTTTGAGGTTTTACGCTCAGAACATCGTCTTAAGCGACGCCCAATCACTTTAATTTCTCCATCAGTTCAGATTCTACTTTATCAAATTGAATTTTGTCAGAAGCCTTTGACGCAACAGTAGGTGAGGAGTGCCCTTATATATGATTAGGTTATTTACCACGTAGAGTAGAAGATGCCATTTCGCTTTCACTAATAAATGTACATTGCACGTTTTGTCAATTATACCCATTCATGCACAATTGAACCTTCCATTTATCCTGATCTTCACGTTTTTTCTCTTGTCAGATACGTCATATGCAATCAAGCTGTGTGTAGCCAAATTGTTACAGCCAGCTGATAATAAACTACAACGAAATATAACATAACATAACAATACATGGTAATTCTACTTCCAACACGTAATGGGTACAATGTGTGAAGCCCATTTCTGGTATACCAAATGCCGAGATATTGCAGGGTCACAAACTAAGTATAACTTCTTAGTTATATCCGTTTGACATCTGGATTGCCATAAACACGAGGGACCCTTATGACTATCACTAAAACGGACAATCCAGTAACGTTCAGTTGTCTCACAGTCCAAAGAATTGTGTGACTATGGATGTAAGGTTCCATTGGGTTGGGACTGGTAGGTGTCAGAGCCTGTGGGCGACTGCAGGATGACGATTACATAGGACACTATAGTCCCAACCATCTGGAAAAGCAAATAAATAGTGACATGATGTTTCAGGGTAAATCCTATTCTTACCAACCAAAATATTATTTTACTCACATTATCAGAAACAATTAGATATTGTTCTCATTATGCCCGGAACATTTTATGAAGCCCATTTCTGGTGTCCCCCGCCGTGATCTTGCTGGAATATTGCTAAAAGCGGCGTAAAATCATACTCACTCACTCACTCATATCGCTTGCAAGTTTGTGAGCCGAGACATGAAGCAAACACAAAACAGTCAAGGTGACGTTTACATTATAGACAAATAGATATATTAGAGATCATAGGCATACTGCATTCGGCAATGATCATCAGGGTGGTGATAAGGATCAACGAATTCAAGGCAGCTGAACCAATGCTTGATACCATGAGCAATAACATAGTCACCAAGGTCACACACACTTAAACTAAACTGATCACCATTTCAAACCCAATAGCAATTCCTCTTGAGTATAAGTCATAAATTCTCAGCAACATGCTTGTCGTAAATGGCGGAGGATCAGATAAGAGGATCTTATGATGCCAGGTTGACTTCATGTTGATTTTTCTTTACAGCTTTGGAAATAAGCGCTTAAGATATACCACAGGTTATGTTTCAACAGACCGGCGTCTTACAGTTGAAACGTTGCGCAACATAAGCTTGAAAATAAGGGCCATCTGTGCCACGGAAGGATCACGACTGTTTTACTTACTGTAAGTACGGTTCCCTTATTGATAGTAAAGAATCCAAGAGCTGTGATTCCCACATCGGACGTGGAGACACGGTAGAGAAACATCTGGTACTGAACACATTTAGACACATAGAGACAGACATGTTATTTTATTTTACCCATATATATCAACATTGACGTATATGATCAGATACTATTACAATCCGGTTATTTTTATTTAAAAGCACATCCAGGAATATCGCAGCTATTTATCACGACTGTTGCTTATATCAGAATAAGACAAGTGAATGATGTTATGAGCACAATTTCATGGATTCGGACAAACCCCATACATATGGTGTTGAAGACTATCCTTCTTTCTGGACACCTATGGTGGTTCTGTGTATTTACATCAGTATGTAAAGTCATGTCATGTAAAGTGTCCAGATCCTTGTTCATATAGATATTTGATAGATCAGACACAGAAAGCTTTCATGTTGCATGTTTCGGCCAGATTTACACTCACACGCGCAAAACGTGTTGTGGCACACAAGCAGGTGCATGTTTACTGACAAGAATATAAAGGTATTACATGGAAAGATACATAATTCATGGTGTGATAATTTTCATCAATCAGAACAGCGTACATGGATTGTGCAAACAAAAGGGGGTTCAAATGTCACATGGGCTGTAGGCAACGTTGGTTAAATGCATTATTCATCTGTGTTAGACCCAAGTTGAACGACAGGGTGTAAGAGTAATTCTGAACTCTCTCTTTTGTTCCATAATCGGTTTTATGTGATTACTTAATCAATAGTCATTTGTCAACAAAGCATTACAGTTTTATTCCACATATGAATGTCTCCATATAATGGAATGTAATATTTGTTTTGAAAAGTGCAGCAGAATACCAATGACCTAAGCCATTAATTCACTGAATTGAAAGTGGTGGATTGCCGTTGCCATCCCGGTGCACCAACCTGGTTGAATGAAAATGATATACACCCAACAAATATTGTGAGGATACAATAGTGAAGTGTCACATATCCCATTGGATGGAAAGGAGTTCATATAATCGTACAGGGTATGAATATAACATAGGGTGTGGAAATACAAGCAGTTTTCTTATTGTAAAGTTCTGATGAGAGGGCAGGTATGTGTTCCAGTTGAATTTAATGGCTGGGGAACCTCAGCGTCACTACCAACGACACGTATAGTCATTTTCGTCCTGAAGAGAAAGGAAACGGTAGAGTAATATAGTTCGACACTCCGCATCAGAAGCCCAAAGGGCAAATGAAGGCCCACAATCAATGTCCAACACGTCAGGATCATGTAGGGTATGAAAATAGCACTGAGTTGGAAATGCAACGACAGTGAAGTCCTGATGTGTGGATTAGAATTTACTCAGACTGAAACAGCTGGTGACTGTTGCTGGTGTTCTAATAGGGTTAATTTGCTATGTGCTTTGACTGAAGATTTTAGTTGGAGATTTACTTCCACTGACTGTACTTCCCTGTTGACGTCTTTGACAAGCTTAAATCAAGATACAAGTTTGCGATATCACTAAATGCCACAATGTTCGGGTAATCCTGGCACGGTCAGGCTGGTAAGGCTCATTGTCAGCTTATTGCCCTTATCCCCTTTACACGCAGCCCAGACAACGAATGAGACTTCTCCCAGGAAACGTTGCCCAGTCAAACACACCAAGCACTTTCCGGAGAATATGAAGGCTCCCCAACACTGCAGTCTTCTGCATTACCCAGAGTGTCAGAAGGGCTGATCTGCGCCAGGAGATCAGGAGGTACCAAACCAAGGGCACTGAGAACAATGGGAGCCTGACGACACTGTACTTAGGATGCAAGCGAGACATTTCAAAAGCGAGGTCCGCATATTTAGTATGCTTTTCCTGAATCTTGCCAATCACATTGCTGCCAAAAGGGATAGAAAATTCAATGATATAAATAAATTCATTGGCTTTATCAAAAGGAAAAGATCAGCTTCGTTGGCTGGAATTCTTCTGAGGCTGTATATATTGGCCTTTTCCAAAACAGTTTGAAATCATTTTCCATGACGCCCTGGACATGTTAAGGGTCTTACCACGGATGGACCTCAGTGTCAACGCCACATGTAAGGCGGAGACGGTAGTAAAAGCGACGAGCCATGACATCATATCGTTTAAGATAAGCTGTTTGTTCCAAGGAATGGCATCCACTGATAAGGTGTTGGACAGTCTCTGTAGATTCATTGCATAATCAACATTTTATATTCTTTTTTTATGCAGTGGGAACAGTTGCTTTGACATTAATATGAACTGTGAGAGGAAATCGGGAAATCCTATGTACTTACCGCCGTGTTGATTGAAGTTCCAGTTAAAGTAAGAACGGTGATGTAAATACACGTCCCCATTAAAAACTCTATTTCAATGGGAAACTCTTCTCTTGCTGATGGTACTCTAAGCACTCCATAGAGGAACACAAATATGTTCGGGAGAAGCAAACTGTAACATAAGAACGCTTGCCAGGTGACAAGCGAGTCCAGTATCTTTGTCAAAGACACTGAATGTTCATATTGCAGTCTTAGGTCTTTGATGTTGTCAAACGTAACACAGTGTCCAAGTTGTTTCAAGTCAATCGCCTTCTTCTGCAGCCGTTTGAACTCCCGTACAATGTGATAGGCAGCAAGAAAGTAGAAGACCAGTAGGGCATACAATCTGGTTATTGCAAACGTGTTCAAAAAAAAGTCCAGAAGTTTGAAGATGTTCCAGATAAACATGTCGGGAGTAATTGGAGCCATTCGACAAAACGTGAGAATGTTCATTTTATCTCCAGGCTTCAGTCTGGACAAAGACGAGTAGATGTATGCAGAATAACCGACGGCCACAATCAGAACCACACCCAACAGGAACTTATAAAACTTTACCAATCTCCGCCCAACTGTTCCTTTGACTTCGTGTAACTTCTCCAGGAGCAAATCCCAGTTATTTTTCGCAGACGTAACGCTGACGATATTCACTCCTAGAGTGAATAAAAAGGTGAGGCAGTAAGTAACCTTAACCATCTCCGTTCCTGTGGCTAAGTTGTTCCATGATACCACGAAAAGCAGCCTAACAACGGTGAAGAGCTGTAGGGCTATATTAAAACCGGAATGAAACATCAACAAGCCTACAATAAACTTTTGTCCTTTCTTTGATTTCGTCTTCCACTGATACTTCCATGTATATATCCCAGAAAAATCAAAAACTGTTCGAAACATGTCAAACACATCTTTCACTGGAACTTCTTGAATGCTAGCTATAGCTGTGGACTCCATGACTGTACTGTACCTGGCATGACAACTGCATGTAATATCTATGACACGCATGTCTCCCTGACACGCCCCTTATTTGTTGGATGAAAATTAGAAAATATGATTTTTATGTGTAATGGATAATTATTGCAATTCGATAGCCACAGACTTGTGTGTGAGTAATCCAGCTCAATTAGTGTGCCATGTATATTTGCGTTTCCAGATTCCAGGCAGTGGAAGGTACATATAACATAGCAGTGTTTGTGCCAGTATTTACAACATACTTGTATGCTTCATTATAATGTGTGCACTGTGTGGACAGCACTTAGGTTAACTTCGTGTTGATCATTTATCATCTCTTGATTGGGAGTTGTGATTCTGTTCTCAAGGTGATGAATTGTCAGAGTAAAATATAACACTGTCGCAAACATGACAACCATCAACTTGTAGTAATCGCAAACATTCGAAATTGTCCGATACTATACAGAAAAACAGTGCTTATTGTTATGAGCACTGTCAAACGCCGCCAGGATACTCTGATCCGTCAGTTCTCCTGATCATTGATACTTCATAGTCAAATAATCATTCCTGCATTCAGTAGAAGGATAGTTCGAAATAAACTAGTGCTCAAGAGAAACTATACACAGCAAAATATTACATAAAAAATCACACAAGAATGAAGTGATAAAACCATTCTGTGTACCGGCGACTAAGAGAACATGGTGTTCGAGCAGGTCGACACTAGTTAATGCGGAATGCATCTGACTCTTCCAAACCGACATCGTCGATTAACATGGGCCAGGCGAGTTTGACGTTGGCAGATGCGTGATTGGCGACGTGTGATGTTCACAGACGAGGGCAGGATTTGCCTGTACAGTAATGATGACCGGGCTCGTGTTTATAGACGAGTAGCTGGACGTTTAGCGCTGAATTGCGTCCAGCAAGTCAGACGTTTGGAGCCGATAGCGCGAAGGTGTAGGGAGGGATTTCAGAAAGATATTTATGCAACCTGAATTCTTTGCAATCTGAATGCTCGAGGATGCAGGGATAAACTTTTGCGACCATTTCTGTTGCGATATTATTTAGCAACAATGACGTGGTATTGTCTCCCATCACGATAACGCAAGGTCTAACACAGCTAGACTGACAAACGACTTTCTGCATAACGCTAACGTCATTATTTTGCCGTACCCAGCATGTTCTCCCGACATGAACCCGATAGAAGAACACCTATGGGACTACCTGAATAGACAAATCAGAAGACTACCTGCCACATGTCACCGCTCAACAACTGGAACAGTGCCTTCTACAGGAATGGCAACGGATCATGCCTAGCGTCATTAGTCGTCTTACGTCATTATTGCGTCGACGTGTTTTGGCGTGTACTAAAGCCAATGGTGGTCACCTGTGTGCAAGTTCAAACTATGATACCACGTGTCTTTCAGTGTCAGTCAAACGGTACTTTCGACTTTGTGTGAAATGAAATTGTGTACATTTGCTGTAGTATGGAATTCTCTGTTGCCATTAAACCGATGCTCATTTATATATGCCTTTCTTTTATTTTCCAGTTTGATCATACACACTGGTTTATGTCAGTTGGTTACTCCCTTCTGACATTGTCCTCAACATTCAGCTGTTTCCTTGTTGGAGAATAGTACCTGAAATAATCACGGGGTTCCAATGTTATACCATTATAAGGCCATTGTGTAAAATACGAAACATGCATTATGACTGAAGTTGTAGTGTGCAGGACAGGTTGATAGTTTGTGTGCTTGGCTTAAATAAAGGTGATGCGACGTAAAAGTTAAACTCGCTCTTTCTTAAACATCACCTAACAGCAAAAAACAATTAGGTATATAGTTCGTTTGGCTCAATATCGGACCGATGAATTGCAATCCAGCTCGAAAACTACTAATCATATAATACTCAATGAAACACTGATCATAATCAAAACGTCAGACCAACTCTGTGATATATTTTGCAGAATGTATGTCCTGAAAATAAAAAGTTGTTAGCTAACTATCATTAATTTTTGTACAAAGTTCACTATTTGTTACGAAGGAGGACTGCAAAGAGAGGAACAGCCAGGTGAGCAACTGTATGAGATGAGTAGGCGAGTAGTAGTATCTCTCCCAATATACATGTTGCAAAATCTAAACTTTGACCTATTTACATTTCAGGCACGTGCTGTTTAAAGGGCAAGTTTTCACGAAAGTTAAATTGTCTTGCACTTTTTTATCATAAAAAGGGGGTGGTGGGGTGGCCTAGTGGTTAAAGGATTGGCTCGTCACGCCGAAGACCCGGGTTCGAATCCCCACATGGGTACAATGTAAAGACCATTTCTGGTGTCCCCCGCCGTGCTGTTGCTGGAATATTGCTAAAAGCGGCGTAAAACCAAACTCAGTCAGTCAATCAGTAATCATAAAAAGTGTTCGTCAAGTTGTTTTATAGCCAAAACAGTACAGATATCAAAAGTAACTCATTTATTTTTTGCTCTATATCGATTCAAATTTTCCACATTAACCGAGAGTTCTATGTCTACAATAAACACAATGGCTTATGTCCCTTGGAAATGACGTCATTGGTGCCAGGCCGATAAACGAATGACGTTGTTAGACCCATTTCACGTGGTGCAGGTATAGGTGTGGTTCTAGTGTCTCGATGCGCAGGCTACTGTTTTAATCCAGCTGTTGCCTGGCCGTCAGCTGGCTATGTGGTCAGTTCTACACTGTGATGACGTTGCAGTTTGAAAAAACGTATACATTGTACAAACAGTGTTACCACGTAACCAAATTGTACAACATTCAACCTGAGTCGGTCGTCTTTCAACAGTATCGTTTTTCACAAAAACTAAAACTTTTATGCAATACATGTAGCTTGCCATCGGTGAATGTGTTGGCATTCAACGTTTGTTACTTAATTCCTACATTAATCGTAACCTCTTCCACTCTTCCTACCTACCGATACCATATCCAAATACACCACGAAGAAAAATGCAATTGGCAGTTTTTAATTCTGTTTAAAATTCGGCTTTCTATGACATCATCCGCTCATTTTAAGGCAAATATACTTACAATTACATGCATCGTAAATCTGGCCAGTTTTGACACATAACGAAATACACACAGTTAATATCCAGGTGAAGTTTCAGCCATATTGCAGAGTGTTTATAAAATATCGTCACACGTACTCTTACACGAATCCCTGAAGTCCTCATACAGTTCAAAATAAAAGGACAAATGGTCTATGTCACCAATGCAAAGTGTTTCAGCGAAATCTAACGAAATATGTCAGATGCCGCGCTGGGAAAGGACCAATTGTTTGAAATGTAAAAAAAGTCAAATTCAAATTTCACTCTGTGTATCTGTTCGCTTAGTCTTGTTGCATACACTTGCTCATTAGTTTTAGACCATGCATGGGAAAGGTATAGTTAAGCGATAGGTATAGCAAGCGATAGTTAAATAAAATAGGTGTATTCCAATGATTTCCGAGATTCATCACAACATATTATTGTTTCTGAAAGCGTGAAGCTATGACTGATGAAAAATTCACGCACACCGACGATGGAAGTTCTCCTCATTTCTGACTATTTCCCTTGGTCAGAATGAAAACAAAAAGAAAATAAGAACCAGCAGATTGTCAGAATGTTTTGAACTACTTGTACATGTCACCTTTATGTATATATGTTGCTTGAAACAACAAAATTTCCCGTCGAAATATTCGGTGTAGTCGTGTCAGTACGAAAGCCCAGAGGGGTCAAAGTGGTTTTTTTATATTTTTCATAAGTTTGAGTGAAGTGGTAAATTCTTTAATCAATAATCATACATCATTAGAGTGAGTAATCGATGTGCTTCAATGAATCTAATCGATGATGTGGCACAGTTCTTTCACAGTTTCAGGACATGGCAAGTCTGAGTTTCGAATGGTCTCTATCAATTTTCCTACAATCGCCAGCGGCTGAAGGGATGGTGTAAATCCAACTGGGGTCCACGCAGGTAGCAAAGGTACTGTAAGTCCCCATGGTCCCTAGTATGGTGAAGTACCTTCAGTTGTTGGTGATCTATAGCCTATTTTTATATTGTGTTGTCCTCCATAGTTAAAATGTTTTAGATTTAATTACTAGTTTTACATTTATATCTGTGATATTCTAGTTGTTTTACTGTCCTTCGTTGACAGGATTTTATACTCTTTCTAATTATTGTTAATATATATGTTGTTTTAGTCACGATATGGCTGAAGTATTGCCAAAGATTAGATTTTAACCCACTCACCCTGGCAGACGTAATACATACGGTGGTAAGTCTTAAACCGAATATATAGGTGGGCAGTAAGTAACCTTTACCATCTCGGTTCCTGTGGCTAATTTGTTCCATGATATCACGTAAAGTAGCTGTAGGGCTATGTTGCAACAGCAATGAAACATCAAAAAAGTACAAGAAACCTTCTTCCTTTCTTCGACTTCGCCTTCCAGTTATGTTCCCATGTATTCATCCCAGTAAAATCAAAACTGTTCGAAACATAGCAAACACATCTTTCACTGGAACTTCCTGAATGCTAGCTATAGTTGTGGACTCCATTTGCCTTCGACATAGGACTGTTCTGTACCTTTGATGACCACCGCGTGCAATATATATGACACGCGTGTCATCCTTAACGTCCCTTATTTGTACGATACAAATTAGAAAATATGATGTGGACAGCACGTAGGTTTTTGTTGATCATTTATTAGCCCTTGATTGGGATTTGGGGCGGTGGGGTAGCCTAATGGTTAAAGCGTTGGCTCGTCACGCCGAAGACCCGGGTTCGAATCCCCACATGGGCACAATTTGTTAAGCCCATTTCTGGTGTCCCCCGACGTGATGTTGCTGGAATATTGCTAAAAGCGGCGTAAAACCAAACTCAGTCAGTCAGTCAGTGATTGGGAGTTGTGATTCTGTTCTCAAGGTGATGAATTGTCAGAGTAAAATATAACACTGTCGCAAACATGACAACCTGTAACTTAAAGTAATCGCAAACCTACGAAAATGTCGGGTACTGTACAGAAACTACCGTGCTTATAGTTATGAGTAATGTCAAACGCCGCCAGGCTACTCTGACCGTCAGTTCTCCTGACCGTTGATACTTGATAGTCAAATAGTCATCCATCAACAAAAGTATTGTTCGAAATATGTCAGGTGGTTACTCCTTTCTAACAATGTATTCGACATTCAGCTGTTTCCTTGTATGGGAAATGTACATGAAATATTCATGTTTTTTTATTTTCACCTTAAAAGAGAAACGCTTTATATAAGGGCTGAAATGTTATACTATTATAAGGTCATTGTGCAAAATACGAAACATGCATTATCTTTGAGTCTGAATGCAGCAGGGTAGGTTGAGACTTATAGATTGATAGTTTGTGCGTTTGGCTTAAGTGAAGTTGATGAGACGTAACGGTTTAAGCCAAACATGTACAACAATGTTGACGTACGTATGACATCACTTTCGGTCAGTACATTTGATGAAATGGCTTGTTCACCGACAGGAGTATACATACGATGTTGATGTTAGAAAGGAGATTGTCGGTTATTCAGGGACGGTATATGCGTAAATGTGACATGTACCTAATCAGAAGCACTCTCACAATATGCATGATGTTACTTTTCTTGTTTGTTACTTTTTAATGTTGTCCGTGTGTTGGCATCAGTCATTGCGTCACGCTGGACGGAAACAATACACATTGTGTTTAGTGTACCATTTCATCGTAACACATCTATTTATTGCTATGATACTCTTCCCATGCATATTCTTAAAGTAATGAGCATCAGTATGAGACGAGTAGGCGAGTAGTAGTATCTCTCCCAATATACACGTATTAAAATCTGAACATTTTGCAGTTTACATGCTCGTAAAGATCACGACGTTCATTACGATCTTAGAGTTACCGAAGACGTTCCAGAGTGATAACTTGTGTTTTGATAGATAAGCTATCCGTGATCCCTGATATATTTGTTTTTTAACTGACAAATTTAGATATTTAGACTCAAAACATACAATAAATAACGCAATAAATGGTGATTTAGTAAAGTGTCGAATATGAATATTGCCGAGTGCGGCGTTAAACTAAACTCACTCACTCCACTTATATGAATTTATTAATAATTATTACTGGCTTCATTTGTATGTCAGCTTTAAAATCAGTATTTCATTATCTATATTTTGCTATTTGCATCTCCAGCCTTTCCCCCTGTAGATAATCCAGTGATCGACGATAATAACACGATTCCAAATTACAAACCAAAGTTTATGGCATTCGTAAACGTGTGAAAAACATGTATGTCTTTGAAAGTCTGCATGTACGTTATTCACACGTTTTAATATGAAAAGTGATACACCTTAACAGCTCAATCTCATAGAACATGAATGTAATACAGTTATGTATCGATTTCCAAGCTGAAACTACAACATGTACACTACATGTCTGTAAAGGAAGATGGCGTGAGAGCAACAAACAACGAAACCTGTTGTAATTAACAATTGTATTCTAAAAGAAAGATCTATATCCAATACAAATGTATCACTATTGCTGCAAGCAACAGAGTGAAAGAACAAAGTTAAAGGTAATATAACACAAGAGCAGTGATTACCACGATAAACCCATTGATTAAATGTTCGCCCCTCGACATCAGTAACCTGGCCTCATTGTAACTTGAGATGTGATGTAAGATGAGAGGCAATAGGTTGCTCCTCTTATATACAAAATAACAAAATAGCAGGAGCGACAAAACCCTTTCCATATACATAATAAATCTGTCCTAAACTGATATTCGTTAGCACAATTGTGACTGTAACATGAGCATATATTTGTTTCAACTGTATTACAGCTGTATTGTTGCGGTTACTAACTTGCCGTGACAAAAGGTTTAAAAGTCCCATTTGAACCAGCAAAATAGAACACAGGCAAGTCTAAAATATTCAATAATATATTGCACAAACAATGAGCAAGCTACAATGAATGACAATACAGATTTCTAGTACAATGTTCTTGTGTCACAAATATAAAATATTGGGTCACAAATATAAAATAATAACTCACCAGTCTTGACATTTACAGTGAGAACAGGCAAGCACGGTCAGTTTTGAGATGTTGAGAAACACAACGCTGGCAGACAGATGTGTATAAATCAAGTCATGTAATAAGACAACACAACAACCAGCCTTTATATAGCTCTTACACAGATCTCGAGCATTCTATCAAAGCTAGGCAGCATCATTATCCACTCAGAATGTTATCGAATCATGTGGAACACACAACATGATGAAAGCCGTAAAAAAAAAAATCAAGATTCTCAAGGGAGGTAACTCTACAATGCTTTTTTGATAAAAAGGCGTGCCTCTAAAAAATACTATTATCATTGAACATATATGACAAGCAAGATGTAATCCACATCCCATGCTCAAAACTTTAAACATTGTGACCCATAATAACTATCACTTAATCAATGTGCTATTACAAATTACAAGTTACTAAACACACACTCTCATAACAGTATGAGGTAATCCTACAACACTCTTTGAGGACGAACACCCTGAAATTAGCGCCTCGTAGTACTTCCCAGATCTCTTCATAATGTACAATGGGTTGGAACTCAGTCTAAATATCGCCCAAGTCTAAATATGGAGCACACCACAGTGGCTTTATCACACTGTATCGCACCCAATAACAATTACATGTTTGAATTATACCAAACTAGTGTAATTCCTGTCTACAAGGTATATATTACCACTGACAAATAGTTTCTTTTACGACGTCCAACTAATTTGATTACAGCATTTGCAGTGACCATACAACCTAGGTTATTTACCATCCAGATTAAATAATAACATTCAGCTTTTCCGCATAAATGAACATTGCATGTTTAATTATTGATACCTCAACGGCACAATCAAATATTTCAGTAATATTGATCATCACTGTTTTCTCTCGTCAAACACCTCATATATACGCCTCATATATACAATCAAACGGACTGCAACAAACATGTAAATACAACTGACAGTAAAATACAAAGAAATGCACCACAACATAATTATACATGACAACACTACAAGTAAAGTAAATATATCCTTATATATATAAATATATATCCGCATATAACACCTATAATGTGGGAATACATATGCTGTAAATCACCACTGTAAATACAACTGATAATAAAATACAACGAAATACATCACAACATGATTATACATGGTAGCACTACTTCCAGCAAGTAAGGCTGAACGGTCTGTCAAATATAATGACTATTATATGAGGATACAGCTGCTGTCAGAGAAGCGCAGCATCAAATCACACCCTTAGTTTAACTTCCAGTAACACCCAGACTACCACCACCCACAGAAAGACCATATAACATAAGACTACCACCACCCACAGAAAGACCATATAACATAAGACTACCACTACCCACAGAAAGACCATATAACATAAGACTACCTCCACCAACCGAAAGACCATATAACATAAGACTACCACTACCAACCGAAAGACCATATAACATAAGACTACCACCACCAACAGAAAGACCATATAACATAAGACTACCACTACCAACAGAAAGACCATATAACATAAGATTACCACCACCCACAGAAAGACCATATAACATAAGACTACCACCACCAACAGAAAGACCATATAACATAAGACTACCACCACCAACAGAAAGACCATATAACATAAGACTACCACCACCAACAGAAAGACCATATAACATAAGACTACCACCACCAACAGAAAGACCATATAACATAAGACTACCACTACCCACAGAAAGACCATATAACATAAGACTACCAGTACCAACCGAAAGACCATATAACATAAGACTACCACCACCAACAGAAAGACCATATAACATAAGACTACCACCACCAACAGAAAGACCATATAACATAAGACTACCACCACCAACAGAAAGACCATATAACATAAGACTACCACCACCAACAGAAAGACCAAATAACATAAGACTACCACCACCAACAGAAAGACCATATAACATAAGACTACCACTACCCACAGAAAGACCATATAACATAAGACTACCAGTACCAACAGAAAGACCATATAACATAAGACTACCACCACCAACAGAAAGACCATATAACATAAGACTACCACTACCCACAGAAAGACCATATAACATAAGACTTCCACCACCAACCGAAAGACCATATAACATAAGACTACCACCACCAACAGAAAGACCATATAACATAAGACTACCACCACCAACAGAAAGACCATATAACATAAGACTACCACCACCAACAGAAAGACCATATAACATAAGACTACCACCACAAACCTAAAGACCATATAACATAAGACTACCACTACCAACAGAAAGACCATATAACATAAGACTATTATCAAAAAGGACAATCCACTAACGCTCAGTTGTCTCACAGTACAATGACGTTTGTGACTATCCATGTAAAGTTGCATTGGGTCTGGCCTGTACGTCAGAGCTTGTGGGAAACTGCAGGATGACAATGACATAGGACACGATAGTCCCCACCATCTGGAAAAGGAAATGAATAGCGTCATGAAAAAATTGTGAAACAAAATACCTACTTGTTGCATTTTACAGCTTTAGGGGATTTTCCATGTTACCCCACTTAGTCGCGTCGCTGACCGTTGTTTCCAGTCTTAGATTATTAGAATTGGTTACTCTGCAAATGGTGATATAACAAGAATACTCTTCATGAACAATAATATAACTTTTGTCATTTTTACAACGAAAGAGGGGCTATTTTCTAAATATCCTGAAACAAGTATTGCTTTCCTTCTTTTCAAGAAAATGTCGTGGCGGCAGTGACAGAAATCAATAATCTGTGCGTGTCTTTAGAGATAAAAAATAATGTGGTCTGAGCCTTGATATGATTCATTATATTGAATGATTTGGGAACAAATGAAACAAAATAAAAGACGAGTGAATAGATTAAATAATTAGAGTTGGTGACGCGGTAGCAAGCATGTCACGCCGTGTGTCCTATTTCTCTGATGCCAATCACAGGATTGTCTATGAAGACTCAATTATTCACAGTATGAGTGAGTGTCTGAAGATTGAAAGTCACATCAGCTGTATTTCAACGAAAATCGTGGCTTATAAATAATAATCATTCATAACACTTAAGTTGAATTGTAAACACTCGTCACAGAAGGACAGTAAATACTAGAAGATCACAGATTTAGATACAAAAGTAGTATGTAAACATAACACTGTTTAACTATTAACTCAGTACAATATAAAAATATAAACATAACATAACATTCTATAGATCGCCCAATGGCCCTAGTATGATGATCTACCTTCAGTTGTTGGCAAAATATAGCTTGTTTTTATATTGTATTGTCATCGATAGTTAAACTGTTTTAGATCTAACTACTAGTTTTAAATTTGAATCCGTGATAATCTAGTTATTTTACTGTCCTTCGTTGACCGGTTTTTACAATTTGCTTTTAATTACTTTGTATAAAATTATTTTTTCTCGTCACGATATGGCTGAAACATTGCCGATGTGACGATAAATTTTAACTCACTCACTATAGATCGCCAGCAACTGAAGGTATATCACCTTGCTAGAGACGATGGGGAAGGTCAGTATTTTAGCTACCTGCATGACTGTAGTCATGTCGCTTGATACTTTGAAGGTGAGACTTTGAAGGTGAGACTTGACAGAATAGCTTAAAACACAAATTGACGTCTACATGCAGACGAATAGATACACGAGAGAACGTAGGCACGTGGCAATCAACACTGAAGATCAGGGCGGTGAGAAAGGTTCAAAGAGGTCAGGTCATACGAACCAATTCTTAATATCATGATCAATAAACACACAGTGCATCGCGACGATCACCATTTCAAACCACACAATGAGCATTCATCATATGTCCAAAACAAACATGCATAATAAAACATACAACGTTATGGGTAACAACTTCTTGACTATGTTAACCTGATGTTTGTCACAACACATTATGTATATACTTCTTATTGCTTTTAGCTTGATAACGCTGTGAGAATCTACACTGAAACGTCGCTGTACGCAATAGACAAGAAGTTGTTAACCATAAAACTATCTGTTTCATTATTGACTCACCAACTTCTACAACACCAATCAAAAAGTTACAAACACCATGTTTCTCAGAAAAGGCGGGCAACTAAATCAGATAGTTTACCTCAGTTGCTGGAGTGTTAGCGTGTCGTTTCACCTTGACAGCTTTGGAAATTGCTCATAATATATACCTCTGGTTTGTCACCCACATGTTCCGATTTAACAGGTATGTAAGTCCCAAAATAGTTCAAAGTTAATTTAAACCTACCACTGTTTTTAATCGTAGTATATATTTTATTTTAATTTATGGCTAGATTATCTAAAATTGCCAATAGCCGAAGGGATGGTGTAAATCCAGCTAGGGTCCATGCAGGAAGCAAATGTACTGTAAGTCGCTATGGTTCCTAGTATGGTGATCTACCTTCAGTTGTTGGCGATCTATAGCCCGTTTTTATATTGTCTTGTCATTTATAGCTAAAGTATTTTAGATTTAATTGCTAGTTTTAAATGTATTTCTGTGATAATCTAGTTGTTTTACTGTCCTTTGCAGACAGGTAAGTATATTTACTAACTTTCTTTTTTTATTCATTTACATATGTACAACTTTCTTAGTCACGATATGGCTGAAATACTGCCGATGTGACTATAAATCTTAACTCACTCACTCACTCACTCACTCAGATTTAACAGATCTGCTTTCCATACTTGACAGATTAAACAACACAGCTTAACAACCAGAGTGACGGTGTCGTGAAACAGGAGCCCGCCGTGCCTCGATTTTTCTGAGGATTGTTTAACTTACCGTAATTACGGTTCCCTTGCTGATGGTAAAGAATCCAAGAGCTGTGATTCCAACATCGGACGTGGAGACACGAGAGAGGAACGTCTGGTACTGCATGCACACATTTAGATACAGACAGACATGCATAGAGACAGACATGTTTATACCTATCTTACCCATTTAAAACTATATCAACTTTGACGTATATGATCAGTTACTATTACATTTTGATTATGTGTTATTTAAAAGCACAATGCAGCTATCGGTCTGGACTGTTGTTTATAAAGCCTGGACCAGCATAAGACCAGTGAATGATGATTTGAGCAAAATTCCAAAGATTCTGACAATGCCCATTCATATGTTGGGTCTTTTCATCATTATGAATTCCTGTATATTTATAGCAATAGGTATAGCCAGTTAAAGTAAAGAGTCAAATTCCGACCATACACATATTGGATAGCATCAGACGTGGACAGATTACATTTCGTATGGCGAAACTTATTGTGATTATTACTATTACTGCCACGAATGAAATGTCTTTACATGGAAAGCCAAATGTGTCTTGGTAACAGTCAACAGTCCATAAGAACAGCGCACCTGGTATATGCGGATGGGATTTACACCTGATGGGGTTCACAAACACGGTCATGTTCACACTGTCTGTAGAGACTGTGTACATCGTGGCCTTGATGCAGGCCTGGCTCTGACGCCTCTTTAAGGTCACTAAACGTCGACGAAATTCCTGATGAAGATCACTCTGTATCCGAGGGAGGATTTTTTGGAGTTCCTACAGGGTTGTTGGAGGATACGGGTGACGTCGTACATGTCTCTCCATTTCAGCTCCAGGATTGTTCAGTGGGCGACAAATCAGGGATCTTGGTGGGAAGGGTAACACATTAACGTTGATGTGATGTGATGTTGACCTGTGCGCCTGTGGAAACGTGTCCTGCTGTCAGGAAGTTAAGAAGGAAACGCAGTTGACCTGTGCACCTGTAGAAACGTGTCCTGCCGTCAGGAAGTTAAGAAGGAAACGCAGTTGACCTGTGCGCCTGTAGAAACGTGTCCTGCTGTCAGGAAGTGAAGAAGGAAACGCAGTTAACCTGTGCACCTGTAGAAACGTGTCCTGCCGTCAGATTGTGAAGAAGGAAACGCAGTTAACCTGTGCGCCTGTAGAAACGTGTCCTGCTGTCAGGAAGTTAAGAAGGAAACGCAGATGACCTGTGCGCCTGTAGAAACGTATCCTGCTGTCAGGAAGTTAAGAAGGAAACGCAGTTAACCTGTGCGCCTGTAGAAACGTGTCCTGCCTTCAGGAAGTGAAGAAGGAAACGCAGTTAACCAGTGCGCCTGTAGAAACGTGTCCTGCCGTCAGGAAGTTAAGAAGGAAACGCAGTTGACCTGTGCACCTGTAGAAACGTGTCCTGCCGTCAGGAAGTTAAGAAGGAAACGCAGTTGACCTGTGCACCTGTAGAAACGTGTCCTGCCGTCAGGAAGTTAAGAAGGAAACGCAGTTGACCTGTGCGCCTGTAGAAACGTGTCCTGCTGTCAGGAAGTTAAGAAGGAAACGCAGTTGACCTGTGCACCTGTAGAAACGTGTCCTGCCGTCAGGAAGTTAAGAAGGAAACGCAGTTGACCTGTGCGCCTGTAGAAACGTGTCCTGCTGTCAGGAAGTGAAGAAGGAAACGCAGTTAACCTGTGCACCTGTAGAAACGTGTCCTGCCGTCAGATTGTGAAGAAGGAAACGCAGTTAACCTGTGCGCCTGTAGAAACGTGTCCTGCTGTCAGGAAGTTAAGAAGGAAACGCAGATGACCTGTGCGCCTGTAGAAACGTATCCTGCTGTCAGGAAGTTAAGAAGGAAACGCAGTTAACCTGTGCGCCTGTAGAAACGTGTCCTGCCTTCAGGAAGTGAAGAAGGAAACGCAGTTAACCAGTGCGCCTGTAGAAACGTGTCCTGCCGTCAGGAAGTTAAGAAGGAAACGCAGTTGACCTGTGCACCTGTAGAAACGTGTCCTGCCGTCAGGGAGTTAAGAAGGAAACGCAGTTGACCTGTGCACCTGTAGAAACGTGTCCTGCCGTCAGGAAGTTAAGAAGGAAACGCAGTTGACCTGTGCGCCTGTAGAAACGTGTCCTGCTGTCAGGAAGTTAAGAAGGAAACGCAGTTAACCTGTGCACCTGTAGAAACGTGTCCTGCCGTCAGGAAGTTAAGAAGGAAACGCAGTTGACCTGTGCGCCTGTAGAAACGTGTCCTGCTGTCAGGACGTTAAGAAGGAAACGCAGTTAACCTGTGCGCCTGTAGAAACGTGTCCTGCCGTCAGATTGTGAAGAAGGAAACGCAGTTAACCTGTGCGACTGTAGAAACGTGTCCTGCTGTCAGATTGTGAAGAAGGAAACGCAGTTAACCTGTGCGACTGTAGAAACGTGTCCTGCTGTCAGATTGTGAAGAAGGAAACGCAGTTAACCTGTGCGCCTGTAGAAACGTGTCCTGCCTTCAGGAAGTTAAGAAGGAAACGCAGTTGACCTGTGCGCCTGTAGAAACGTGTCCTGCCGTCAGATTGTGGAGAAGGAAACGCAGTTAACCTGTGCGCCTGTAGAAACGTGTCCTGCTGTCAGGAAGTGAAGAAGGAAACGCAGTTGACCTGTGCACCTGTAGAAACGTGTCCTGCTGTCAGGAAGTGAAGAAGGAAACGCAGTTGACCTGTGCGCCTGTAGAAACGTGTCCTGCCGTCAGATTGTGAAGAAGGAAACGCGACTCATCGCTCAAAACAATTATTCTCTACTCACATGCTCCACTGGAGACCTTACATCTTGCACGCATAGTGTTGAAGCGTAGACGTCGTCGACCTGTTCTTGCAGATGCACCATCATTTCTGGGTATAGGACGGGCTGTATGGGTCGGATGCGGTCTTGAGGTGCAGTCGTTACTGGTGGGCGGCCACTACGGGGACGTTCTGTAACTTGACGAATTTACTCAAACCATTTCCATAAGTGCCCAAAACATTTTTCTATGGACATTGAAATCCACAAGAAACGTCACGCCGTGAGGTACCAGAAGGAACTCTCAATATCTTCCCGAGGCGTCGCGTGTCAAACTTGTGACAGAACGATGAGAAGAGGTGTTTTTTCTGACTTATGCGCTTCTTAATAGCGCATTGAGTTTAAATGGCAAGCGTCTGTTTGGCTGGCTTTTGAAAGTGAACATTGTTGTCCCTTTTCTCGAAAATGTCATGCTTCTTACGAAGTTTGTTGCTTCAATCATCCTAACACACTCAATCTCTGGTTCAAATCTAAAGCATATTCACCAGAAAACCAACCAATAATTTTTGCCTGAGTCTACGTAACAATAAATTGTGTTTCAACTTTTTGAAACTTAATGATGACAAGACAGAGCTTCTCATGTTCATTCAAAAATCCAATTTGCGACATCTCTTACTGCCGGCTTTCAAAGTTGGTGACAGTATCATAGAACCAAGTAAAAAGGCTCGCAATCTGGGTGTAATTCAGGACTCTGTTTTTTCACTTGAAGACCATATCAGTCAAATCCGTAAACAAGCATACTTCCATATCAGGAACATTGCTCTAATAAGGACGTATATAAACACACGTGTGGCTGCATCACTCATCCAGGCATACGTGTTGTCCCGTCTGGATTATTGCAATGCTCTCTTGGTTGGGTTACCAAAACACCGAATTGCACAGTTACAGCGGGTACAAAATGTAGCTGCTAGAGTTATCTCTCGAACTGGCAAATATGAGCATATAACTCCAGTTCTGATGCAGCTGCATTTGCTCCCAATAGTCAAACGGATAGAATTTAAGATTCTTGGGCTTGTATACAAAGCTGTTCACGGTATTGGCCCATCGTACATCAACGAACTGATCCAGTGCCATCAACCGTCCCGTTCCCTACGTTCTAGTAGTGCCCAGCTACTAGTTGTGCCGCGTACGAGGATGAAGACATTTGGAGACAGATGTTTTTTCAAAAGCAGGTCCTATGCTTTGGAACAACATTCCATTGGGCATTAAAAGTGCAGAGGAAATCTGTACATTTAAGAGAATGTTGAAAATTCAAAGTGACTCTTTCCTTGTCAGACTCATACGAAAGCGCCTTTGAGCAGGACACATCTGTATATTGGCGCTATATAAATCTCTATATATTATTATTATTATAAAATGTACTTACAGCTGTGGTGATCTTTTCATCACTCCAGTCTATTCCAATCTGATATAGAACATCTTCCATACCTTTTGACTGAAACAAATGAACACGCCAAGTCGACAGCAGGAACAAAGAAATATCTGTAGGCATACTTTTCCAGACACCTGAAATGCCCAAAAGCGCTATCCCCAACTTTGGGTAGCAATAATGTTTAATAATGAATTATATTTGATGACTGTATCAACAGTCATCTCTCACGTTATCCAAAAAGAATTACAATGTTTTTCCACAGATGAAAGCATCTAAGGAAAATCTCAGCAGAATAGTTAGACCTTGAACTCACTGCATTGAAAGTGCCTCACATCCCATTGGATGGAAGGGGGTTCTGTTAATAATACAGGGCATTAAGAACAAGGTATGGATGTCGAGGTGTTCGGTAGAAATGACTAGAATGTGCCAAAATTGAATTCAATGGCCGGGGATCCAATCCTGATGATCTGATAGAGTTCATTTGCTCTCTACTTTGACTGAAGTTTTAAGTTTAAGATATATTTTTACTGACTGTGCTGCATAGTAGATATCTTTGACATTCTTAAATCAAATATAAAATATCATTAAATTCTACATACATATGCAGCACCACTACCCACTTTACCTTCAGTCATTTTTGTCCTGCTTTGAATAAAATAGCAGCGTATTGTCTATAGTAAGTATCACCATTCAGCATCAGAAATCCAAAAGGCACATGAAGCCAAAATAGAAAACACCACAAAAACTGGGACACACACTTTGGCAGTTACATCTTACAACATATGTAACTTTTTTCAAATTAATTGGTCAGGGTTCTCATGTGGACTTGAATCTGAGGCTGTTGAGGCAGAATCTATTGTTATAATTTGGACGGCTTAATTGGTAGTTCAAAGTTATACATATCCTTATTGTTTGCGTATTGTATTTTCAGCACTGGGTACACGTGTTTTGATGCTTGTATTTCATGAACTATTAGAGAAATAGGATTAATGGAGAAACCTATATACTTACTGCAGTGTTGATAGAGGTTCCAGCTAGAGTAAGGATGGTAATGTAGATAGATGCCAGTGTTAGAAACTCTACGATAAAGGGAAACTCCTCTTGTGTCAAGGGGACTCTTAGCAGTCCATATATGAGCACAAATATATTTGGGAGAAGCAGACTGTAACATAAGAACGTAGTCCAGGTGAGAAGTGAGTCCAGTATTCTTGTTAGAGACACTGAATGTTCATATTGCAGTCTAAGGTCTTTGATTATGTCAAACGTAGCACAATGTCCAAGCTGTTCCAAGACAATCATTCTTTTCTTCAGCAGTTTAAACTCACGTACAATGTGATAGGCAGCAAGGAAGTAGAGCATTTGTAGGTAATATAATGTGATACGCATGAACATTGTTGTCAAGACGGTCAGCAGCTTGAAGATGTTCCAGATAAACATGTCCGGTGTGAAGGGGGCCAGTCGACATATTGCGAGAAGGTCCATGTCATCTCCAGGCTTCAACCCTGACAAAGACGTGTAGATATAGGCAGAGTGTCCCGCAGCCAAGACCACCACAACAACCAACAGGATCTTGTACAACTTCACCAATCTCCGCCCGATTGTTCCTTTGGCTTCATGTAACTTCTCAAGAAGCAAATCCCAGTTGTTTCGTGCCGACATAATGCAAACGACATTAAGTCCTAAACTGAATAAATACGTAAGGCAGTAGGCAACCTTCACCATCTCTGTTCCTGTTGCCAGACTATTCCACGACAGCAAGGAAAGTAGCCGTACAACATTAAAGAGCTGTAGGGCTATGTTAAAACAGGCATGAGACATCAACAAAACTACAAGAAGTTGTCTCCTTGTTGGTTTCGGTTTCCACTGATATTTCCATGTATATATCCCTGCAAAATCGGAAAATGTTCGAAATGTGGTGAACACATCTTTCACAGGAACTTCTTGAATGTTGGCTACAGGCGTGGACTCCATTTCACATCAACATCTGAATGTACTGTACCATAGATTGCCAGCTTAATCCATATGTATGATTTTTTTAGACATGCCCACTTCTGATTTGTCCATAATTTGAAAGATAAGAATCAGACGCAACTGTTGGATTAAGATAAGATCAGCAATCAATAATCGCAATGTCCTTTATCAATGACAAATGCGTGGCAGTTGGATGCTCAATCTATTTGCCAGGAAGTATAACATGAGTGTGTTTAAGCCCGATATTTACAATTTTCTTGTATTTATCAAGAGAAGGCCTGTGCTGTATGGAAAACACTTAGTTGATTTTTATTTTGATGAATGTTGGTGGATGTGCCATTGATTAGAATATGTTTTTCAATTCCCTGAGCAACGTATGAGGCTAGTTTGCATTCTAAAATATCACACTGTCGTCAACCATGACTACCATCCGGGGCGGTGGGCTAGCCTAATGGTTAAAGCGTTGGCTCGTCACGCCGAAGACCCGGGTTCGAATCCCCACATGGGCACAATGTGTGAAGCCCATTTCTGGTGTCCCCCGCCGTGATGTTGCTGGAATATTGCTAAAAGCGGCGTAAAACCAAACTCAGTCAGTCAGTCAGTCATGACTACCATCCACTTGAATCTCAAACTTTCAAAAGCGTTCTATATTACATGGGAAGAGCAGTGATTAATGTTATTGGCAATGTTAAACGGCTTCTGAATTAATGATCCGTCAGTTACCCCAACTACTGATAGTCGATCATTAAGTATACGCCCTTTATACATCTCCCAGGGTATATAAGCTATGTCCTTCGTGCGTTGTTACATTAGCTTAAACAATGTCTCTACATTGCTATTATTGTACATCCATATCTCGACCATGGTGCTGCATACAACTCTACCTTCCTAAAGTTGTAGGGTGTACAACCATCCTCTCGCATGTCAGAAACGTGACCGCGGTGTGAAACCTCGTACGACCTGATAATGTTCTATGATTGTTAGTAGCATATTCAAGCTCTTGAGTCTCAGAAAAGTACTGACAACTAAATATTAAAACCGGGGTTAAATCAGATGAGTAATTGTTACCCGAGATAATGATATGTCTTCGTTTCTATAAACGAAATGAATTCATTCTTTTATTGGTTCTGTGCAAATATCCATTTATGGTGAATGAGTTTGAACATAAATCGAAATTTTGACTATATTTCGGAAGAATATTTTTGGAAATGCACGTCGAGGAAGTTAAGTCAAGTGAAGTGTTTATTTCCAGTATATAGGCCTCAGGTCCAAATACAATGCACAATATATACAGTTATATATACAATAAAAACATTGCATTACACCTCACTTGTGGCTCGTTGCCATGGGATACCTTTGTTCTAACTGTAGGTGTATGAGCCGATACACCTACCATTGTTTCATACACCTACACTTTTGTTATACTTCTAAACATAACAACAAGAATCATTTTAGTTATTTATTCTGGACAAACTGTTACAAACTGATATTAAGGACGTTTCCCGCGGAGTTAGTACATGTAATTTTGATTCACTGTTCATTAGCGGCATCTTGATTATCTGCTGTCTCGATTGCGATCTTCTTTGATGGTGGGGAAGATGTACCCATGGCCTTCGTGTCCTGGGCTGGTGGTTGCAGCATGTCCGATATCTTCTTCTGAAGACCGTCAGAAGTTCTCTTGTACAGCCTTAGTGCCGAGCTTCTGTGGCCTGTTCGTTCCATGACCAATTGTTCATCGACCTGATTCCCGAAAAGACGTGTAGCTGTGGTAACCTGAAACCAAGTAAAAAACGATTCAAAGTATGCATACGCAGCTGAACTATTGTAACGATAATTGCGAGCCATTTTACCAGCATCAAAAACATTTTATATAATCAGATGCTATAATATCGAACGATATGAACAATATTACAAATTCATATTCACGTACCTTTCCTGAATGTCTTGTGAAGTTCCCGGGAATCCCTGCTTCTGCACACATTCTTGAACAATCGTTCAAATGTGTGTATGCCAACTTTCTGTGCAGAATAACGAATATTTTGCGATTCCGTGCCTTGTAAAGGTCTTCAGTATAGTGCTCCATCTGCAGGTATGTGCGCAAGGTACAGTTGAAGGAGTTTCACATAGCACCGAGGGTTTTCATTTTGAGCCTACTGTCGAACTCTCCTAGAGTTCGACAAAAAGAATTGCTGATGTTAATATTATAATTTCCCGTACTTGAGTTAAAATTCAAGTACGTGAAATATCTAGGTAATATGAGAGAATGTCATTAAATCCATTTTAACTGGTGGCGTAATAATAATATACTAGTCCACGTATTTCAATTCAGAATTTACCTTTATCTTTTTCGTAATCTTTTAGTTGTACCATATTATCGGCAAACCGTTCGATGTAATGTCAATTTTCAGCGTAATACTACAAAATGAACAGTTTCGGGATTACGATAATATAATTACTAAACGAAAGAATACATACCGAAATGGTACTTTGCCTCTGTGTTTTATACCTCCAGGGTTGTTCTTGCTCGTCCGACCAAGGAACTCAACATACTCGCCAGTCTCATCATTGCCGAACTTGAACTGGTTTACTTGCAGGTTGGAATGTTCATCTGCGGTACGCAACCCAAATATTTTACAGTTATAAAAGTAAATAATGTTTAACAATCCTTGCGATGATTCCGTGTTGAAAGTGAAGGAATCCCACAAAAGTTGTTCTTGGGCAACAGAAATAGGTTCTGAACGTTTAACATCAGTTCCAATCCCGTTAGAATTTAACTCTTTCATCCGGGCATCCAGCGTGGCTCTGAAATCTGCGAATTCCACCTTTCTTAACAATGGCTTTAAGTAAAACCAGGCGCTTAGTACTCCTTGAGATGAATGGACGGAAAGGTGGAAATGGTCGCTTTTGTGGCTGTGGTATAATCTACTCTAGTTAAAGGCACATTGCCACACATTTTCGACTATGTTTGTTCCTGTATTATACATATTGCGACTTATGCACTGACTTGAGATCCCTATTGCAATAATAGACTTATTATCCCTTACGACTTGCCTGAAATCGATACCTGAAACTTCGAGGCGAATAGCTCCAAACAGGGAACACTTGCCATATATGGAATGTGAACAATTGCTCCGTACATCGCAAAACTGTCGAACGCGGTGTTGTCGGTGTTTGCCGAACTGGTTTCAATCACAAGTTTTGCGTACAGACCCTTGTGTCTTTGCGAGGATTAAAGATTTTAAAAAATATAGAATTTGAGATGACCCCCGACTCAATACATAATGACACGATAGAAACCCGATTTTGACTCTCAACAAAACAAATGGATGATGATATGTCCGCACACAACGTGGGTGTGGTCGAAGCAAACGTAGCATGCGATGGTAGCGTAGAGCGGGTGGGGTGCACCGACATGTCCGACCTTGTACTGTGAAGCTTTTGTGTCGGGGGTCATCTCACAAACAATATATTTTCATCTTTAATTCTCGCAAAGACACGAGGGCCTGTGGTTGTGCGTTGGATATTCGTAAAGAGCGCTCCAAGGGACATAACTCTATGGGGTTCGCTTGAAATAACGTTTGGCCGGTAGAGGGCGCGAGAGCAAATTTAATGCAACGTTGCATTAATTCATTCAAACTTTTTAATTTAATACTGTAATCTAAATACGTAATTTTGGGGGGATTAAATTTGTATGGTAGCTTCCCTGGGGGTTGATAGTTAGTATTATTGAGAGAAATACATTATTTAAATTTAGAGAAGTGTGGTGTAATATAGTGCCTTTAAGACTGTCGAACACCTCTTCAGTTTTCTCTTCATCCTCGATTGTGACAATTTTTACGTCAACAATGTTTTGAATCAGATTGTGTGGAGGAAAACCTTTAATAAATTTCAATAATGTTGTCAGAGCAGAATACCTTCAAACAAGAAATTTGATATCAACTGCGGTTCCTTGAACAGAAACTACTTGAAATATATCGCTGATATAGTCGATGCATGTCATCGTATCCCCATTTCATAGATTTTGTTGGATTTTGTTTTCCTATGTTTGTATAAAGCTCTTCAGTCAACCTGTTCCAGCAAAACGCTTTTTCATGATATGATTATTGCAAGTGAGTGGTAGTTATGACCGACGACAGTATGGTATTTTAAAACATCAGTCGCCATATTCATCACCTTGAGAACTGAATAAAATATCCTAATTAACAGCACATGTAATTCTATATGAACGGATAAAAATATATTTAAGTGCTGGCCACACAGTACACCCGGTCTAATGAAGGATGTAAGTATCTTGTAAACATTGGGCTTAAACATTGATCCTTTTCACATTGAACTCATACTGATTGGAATCTGGAAAGCAAAAACATAGGGGCACGATCACTCAGCTGCATGACTCACACACAAGACTGGCTAATCTATTGCAGTTATTATTGAATATGCATGGAACAATACCTTCTGATTTTTTTCCATCAAATAATGGGCCGGGATTACACGTATATCACATTTATTGCATGGTGGTCATCACAAGTACAGTACAGTCATAATTGGCAAATGGAGTCCACACCTGTAGTAAGCATTCAGGCAGTATCAGTGAGAGATGTATGGTGTCCTATAATTGCCATCGCGTGTCGCGTAAAAAAAGAACTACGTCGTGGGCGACGTCGCTCACGACGTCGCATAAAAAAGACGACGTCGACCACGACGTCTTGGGCGACGTCGTCCACGACGTCGTGCAGAAATACACAAGAATGATCTACGACAAAAATACAAAATCGACGTCGTCCACGACGTCGAAGGCGACGTCGCCCACGACGTCGAGGCCGACGTCGCCCACGACGTCGCGGGCGACGTCGTGTTTAGAAATTGTTTTATTGGAAAATCGGGGAATAACCTTTTGTGGGTGCAGTTGTACTTCTATTGATCTCTAATCACTGATTTCATGTTCAACATTACTACTTATTTAAGTAAACCAATCGAGGGGTAAGCGCCAGAACACCTTAAGTAAAAAATTCTGTCAAATTTAGTTGATGCTTGGTGTTGTGAAAACGGTGTTGTTTTAAAGGATCAAAACACTGGTTTTCTACAAAATGTAAAATGTCTCCACTCAGGAAACGAAATATGACTTTTGTACCAGCGGGTTGACATGTGAACCAGCGGGTTTAGTGAGTGAGTTTAGTTCACTCAGTTCATTAGTAATGAGTTATTCAATTTCTTACATAAACGTGCAAGCTATTAGAATGTTGGAATTGACAGTTTTCATCATCATTTCCACAAATTCAGTTATGGAAAATGCACAATTGTAGCGACCAGAACTGGGATACGACCAGAACTGGGATAAACAGACGACAATTTTGTAAAACCCTATTCACTGCAGTACTGCTCCCGGTTATCTCTAAAACTTAAGGCAATCTATGCGCGGAATATGATTTAGTTAATGTTTTTGTGAGGAGACACTGAAAATTATCAGTTACATATTTTCATATTCCTCTGCAAATATGTAGCTCACATTTAATTTTCCAATATAGGTTTGAAGCACCTTAAGAGTTTCTAATTATTTTTGTACTTGTCAGTTATTCAATCGTTTATATCGTGTGGCAATTCCCACTCAAACAAACCTCTCGTTTCATTTTCATTAACTGTGTTGTTTTATAATGCAAGCATCATGTTATTTACATCACGTAATAAATATCATATAATCGGCCACGTTAATGGAAATAGTTCAAACACCCCATTGTGTTCTGAAATAATTCTGATTTTTGTCGTAATTAGCTATGTAACTGTGAAAAAATTTCGTATTCAGGTGTATGTGACCGAATTTTGCTGCATTTATACATGATCCTTTACTTGCATGGGGGGTGTCACTTACTTTGTAAATAAATTGTAAGGGGAGTGGGTCATTCACGTTGCACATGTTTCTCCATAAAGATCAGCATCACACCCCATCAATTATGAACTATCCCTTAGATAAAAGTGTTGAAAACAAAATATTGTAATATCATTCAGGCTGAAAGGCAAGGGTGGGGGTGGGGGTGGGGTTGGGGGGGTGTATGTGTCGGATATATAACTTCCATCACAGAGAATGAAAGGAGGGAAGGGCGTTTATCGGATATATTAATAGAAGAGGCCAAACCTTTTCCACGTTCATAAGTAATCTCTACTAAAAGCTGAGTCGAATGTACAATTCTGACTATATCGTGAGCATGTATTTGTTTCAGCAGTATTACAGGTGTGCGACGTTGTTGGTAAACAGTCATTGATTGTCATCATACGACATCACACAGAATGAAAGTCGTGAAGGGTATATCGGATATATAACTTACACCTCATAGAATGAAAGTCGGGAAGGGTATATCAGATATATAACTTACACCTCACAGAATAAAAGGCGGGAAGGGTCTATCGGATATATAACTTACACCATACAAAATGAAAGGCGGGAAGGGTCTATCGGATATATAACTTACACCTCACAGAATGAAAGGCAGGAAGGGTATATCGGATATATAACTTACACCTCACAGAATGAAAGGCGGGAAGGGTATATACCGGATATATAACTTACACCATACAGAATGAAAGGCGAGAAGGGAATCTCGGATATATAACTTACACCGTACAGAATGAAAGGCGGAAAGGATATATCGGATATAAAACTAACCCCCACAGAATGAAAGACGGGAAGGGTATATCGGATATATAACTTACACCTCACAGGATGAAAAGCGGGAAGGGTACATCGGATATATAACTTACACCTCACAGAATGAAAGTCGGAAAGGGTATATCAGATATATAACTTACACCACACAGAATGAAAGGCGGGAAGGGTAGATATCGGATATATATCTTTCACCTCACAGAATGAAAGACGGGAAGGGTCTATCGGATATATAACTTACACCTCACAGATTGAAAGGCGGTAAGGGTATATCGGATATATTACTTACACCACACAGAATGCAAGGCGGGAAGGGTACATCGGATATATAACTTACATATCACAGAATGAAAGGCGAGGAGGGTATATCGGATATATAACTTACACCTCACAGAATGAAAGTCGGGAAGGGTCTATCGGATATATAACTTACACCTCACAGAATGAAAGGCGGGAAGGGTATATCGGATATATAACTTACACCACACAGAATGAAAGGCGAAAGGGTCCATCGGATATATAACTTACACCTCACAGAATGAAAGTCGGGAAGGGTCTATCGGATATATAACTCACAACTCACAGAATAAAAGGCGGGAAGGATATATCGGATATATAACTTACACCTCACAGAATAAAAGGCGGGAAGGGTATATCGGATATGTAACTTACACCTCACAGAATAAAAGGCGGGAAGGGTATATCGGATATATAACTTACACCACACAGAATGAAAGGCGGGAAGGGTCCATCGGATATATAACTTACACCTCACAGAATGAAAGTCGGGAAGGGTCTATCGGATATATAACTCATAACTCACAGAATAAAAGGCGGAAAGGGTATATCGGATATATAACTTACACCTCACAGAATGAAAGTCGGGAAGGGTCTATCGGATATATAACTTACACCTCACAGATAAAAGGCGGGAAGGGTATATCGGATATATAATTTACACCTCACAGAATGAAAGTCGGGAAGGGTCTATCGGATATATAACTTACACCATACAGAATAAAAGCCGGGAAAAGTATATATCGGATATAAAACTAACCCCCAGAGAATGAAAGACGGGTAGGGTGTATCGGATATATAACTTACACCACACAGAATGAAAGGCGGGAAGGGTATATCGGATATATAACTTACACCACACAGAATGAAAGACGGGAAGGGTATATCGGATAAAAAAACTAAGCCTCACAGAATGAAAGGCGGGAAGGGTATATCGGATATATAACTTACACCACACAGAATGAAAGGCAGGAAGGGTATATCGGATATATAACTTACACCACACAGAATGAAAGACGGGAGAGGTTGTACACCGGCTATGTTCTATTCATTCAGACTGATGGTGAGGGAGGGTGTGCATAGCATGTTTAATGTATACTCATGCCAATAATGGTTGTCACCCCCCACACCCCCACACCCTCTCTGCAATAAAATAAAATTGAAGGGGGTGACAACCATTATTGGCATGAGTATATTACAAGTCAGTGTGCGAACTGGTTTCCAAATTTTGTTACCCAGTCGGGCTACCTATGCCTGAAAGTTACTAGCCCACAAAATAATTCACTAGCCCGAAATTTGAATGTAGAAATGAGCGAAAGATTGCAAAAATGAGAATAAGATAATGTCGGCATGGCATGGGTTTCATCATTAATCTGCTAATATGATGAACATTTTTGTCAGTCCATAATCTCGCATGATTCAAAAGTTTATTATAACTTAACAAGTCGGAGAGAGTGAAATATTTACAAAATGACCCCGTGAATTGGGTGTGGGATGGGTGGGGGCGGGGAAGAGAATGGTTTCTTTTGTTGTATTGGATATGCTGCATTATGCATGCAGATGCAAGTCACATATATCTTCATAGCTGCTTTAAAACCTGTAACATTTATTGGTGTTTGACACAACCTACCTACTGTGTGTGTGAGTGCGTGCGTGCGTGCGTGCGTGCGTGCGTGCGTGCGTGCGTGCGTGCGTGTGTGTCGTTATAACTAACGGGCCGGGTGCTCTTTTTAATGTATCATACTATGTCTATACATTTCGTACCACAGCATGTGACACTTTGAGAAAATAATTTCTTCTTCTTCTTCTGGAATATTGCTAAAAGTGGCATAAAATCATACTCATTCACTCGATCTGCTTCTTAATTGCCTTAATCATAAGCGCAAGCTCACACACCATTTCACTTTAGACATATATACGTGCTGGTGTTTCTATGACCGAACCCATTTATAGGCATTTTTCTACTGTCTATTACTGAACATTCCTATGGTTGATGATTTGCACTGGATATAAGTTGGATATCTTGTACTCTTGGCCATGTGGCCATGTGAAGAAATCAGCTTTAGAATGGTATGCATTTAAAATATTGTATAGAATAAAAAGAATGTTATTTCCACAGAAAACATCCAGAATGTTGCTTAATTGTTGTGATTGAGCACACAGTACATGACATTGTTGGTTTTTTTAACAATGAAATACTACTCAAAAGTGTTTTTGTTTTGGAAGCTGCATCATAGGTATGTCATACCATTAGCCATGAGGAAGTTAATGGTCATGATAGTCATGGCATATAAGAAACTTTAGACTTGTGCTGCAATCTAAGAGCTCAATACTTCAAGCATATTCCTATAACCTCTTAAGATTGTTAGATAGGTCAGGAAATGGCAAGCATTACTTTTCATAATTACCTTTCCCATCTTCAGTTATAACTGCACACTTATAACTACATGTATATTATTCATGATTTTTCTTCAATGCTTTGTTCTTGACAAACAAGTGATAAAAAACCCACATATATAATATATTTTAATTCATTTTATCAAATTTAACAACCAAAATCACTGGATGGCTGAACATGTCAGTCTATCAAACAAAACTTTTCAAGGTAAGAGCTTACTCCACAGTCCTTCTTAAATTTACTTGTCCAATAGTATACATATTAATCCAAATTCATATTTAATGACTTAATGGGTCACACTTTAACTTTTCAACATATTGTATACATGGGTTAAAATCAAGACAACATTATCTGTTTACATGCATTGCAAAAAATTAAGAAATTACCTAACCATATACATTCCCGTCCAAATTCATTCACAGATTTACAAATTATTTCACAAATATTAATATTTCTCCCACAAAATGTCCTATATGAAATAACCACCTTGCTCAAATAAACAGTAGGTTCTCACACCTTTCATAGAGTCAGTTCCTCCTTGGAATTCTTGTTTCAACAATCTGGTGAGCAGCAGCAGATCTGAACATACAGCTACTCAGTAGCAATTAGGGAAGCATCTGGTGACATGTTTATGGCAAGTCTGCACAGTCAGTGCTAACTCAAGCTGGTCTCTATTCACTTGATTCAGCCATTAACAGACAGTTTTAACCAATTCCACTTTCACCAATTCAGTTCAAGCAAGTCTAGAAACAGACAAACACTCATATCCAAATATGATGGCAATTCATTGATTATAATCAACCTTTGATATACTAGTATAGTACATAATATCATCTGTCAAATACTGGAATTTGTTTTCTGCAATACATATTACAATGTTTGCAGCAAAAGTGAAAAATACAACCCCGTTATGACACTGTATAATTGTATAACTGGACTCATTTGAAAACAATGAAATGTGACTGTTTCCTATAGTACATCTACATAACATAGCATTCATGTATAAGGAAAGCATCTTCTTTTTTTGGGGAGGTAACATGTAAAAGGTGTGCATGTGTTTGGTGTAATAGATATACTTTGTTATATACCAAAACTGTACTGTGCATGGTTGGCGGTATTAACATACTAGTAGGTAACATGTAATATATTCATCTCACCTTGATGTTATCAGAGACCATATAATATATTATATGGTCTCTGATGTTATGTAGCAAAACACTCTTAAATGTTTCTATTTCAAGATTATATTAACAAAGTATTAAAGTGATGTAAAAGAATTCCACACACACACACACATTATTGACTTTAGTAGCTAATTAAACTCCTATATATACATGAGACACCTAAACCTAACTGATCACCCAATGGGAACAACATTTGTGTTTGCTCTTAATTCTGGCACAGTTACTGTCATGTCAAAAATGAATGTGTATTCCCAATTACCCAATCACAGCTGCTGTAAAATGCCACCAAATTAGGCTGTGAACTGTTTGCACCACTTCCTCCCTCAGATGCCAAGACCCCCCCTCCCTCCTCTACCCATCCCCAGTGTCAGTGTCAGTGTCTAACTGGTAACTAGTTGAGGGTTGTTGGAATTAATTAAGAGTGTAAGAACATTTGACCTCTGGGTTTATAACCAAAGGTTTCAGAATACCTTTATCAGATAGTACAATGTTTCCTTCATGAACAGTTGTCATAGTACAGGCACTGATATAGAAAGAACTTCAAAGAAGAAGAAAAAGAAGAATGGCCATCTTCACCTGAATGCTAACACAAATAGGTAAGTTAATATTTCATTTAAATTCTACCAGATTTATGACCACTGACTGAACTGTTCTGTAATATCAGCCTGCAATGATAAAAATACTGTAATTTACCATTTCTCGCATTGTTCCACACTGTTATACATTCCTTTGTGAAGGAAGTCTTATTGGTATACTTATTATTATAATTCTATGTATCATTGTTGTTATTCGTAATTATATATATGGATGGAATTTCAATGATATTTGTATGAGAAATTCTGTCAAGTCTATTTATCCTTGGCATTATCCAGTTAAAAAGGACAAAGGTGGGAAATGAAGATCTATTGAAGGTTTGAGATTATCTCTTACAAATGTATACATATTTTCAAAAAGGATGACCCCATGTGTTTTCAAGAATTTGATAATAGTAGTAACATGGGGCTTGAAATTTAGTTTTTGACCCCTCAACTGATTTAGGAAATTACCACACTGTATAAATATTCCAGAAGCTAAATGAATTGGAATCTTATGACCTAAACTATGCTTGAAGTGAATTGAAACATTAAATGTTACACTTGAAATATAAAGAAAAACACATATAAATTTATCAAGGAATTATGTGTTCCCAAACCTGATATGAGTGATATGGAAATTGACCTTTCAGATACATTGATGATTTATTGAGCGGTTTAAAGAAAACTCTCATTGAGCAAGAAATAATCATTACAGAATTTCAAAAAAGTGTTAGAGAAAACTTTAGAAGTGTCAATGAAGGCATGTTATCAAGTCTTTAAAAATATATACTATTTCTTGGAGAAACAACACAGAAGATGAGATACACAGAAAACTGATATCACATAGAATGCAATAGTAGAATGAGAAAAACAATATCCAAGGACATCTCACATCAAAAGAAACTCAATTAGGAATGATACACTACACAATATTTAGAAGCAATCCTAATGAAAACTAATAAGGTTCCTGGGGTGAGAACAATATCCAACGATTCATAAATTCTCTGAACATATCCTAAGAAACTGAAGTACAGTCCTCGACTTTACCCACCAGTCTAATAGCTAAGTCTGGTAAAATTTGTTCTTGTCAAGTAAGAGCACACAAACTTCCAGTCCATAAAGTGAGACAAAAAATGTTGAAAATAATGCCAATTTACATTTTCAGTCCAGCAAACTTGAGAGACTTTTAGCACAGACTGCAAGTACAGTAACCAAAGTTAAAGGGTGCCAGAAACAGATATATCACTCATCTAGCATAACATTTAAGGAGCTATTTTCTGTGTACTGTAGACTGAATAATGTTATCCTCCTTGACATGAAAAATATTCTATGTATATGGTGAAATTGAATCTACTAAAAAGAAAATTTTGATTCAAGTACAGAAAATAGCAGCGTTCAACTTCAGAAACTATGCAAGTTCCAAGAGCATTCTTTGAGAACAAGGTAAGTATGCTGGATGAATAACAATATAGATATTGTTTACTGTTTAAGCATTATACAGTATCATAATGTCACAAGTTTATAGGAGTTGTTTCTACACAGTGTTCACTGTTCTTTCTCTCTATGAGGTTAATCTTGTCATGTATCGACAGAACCTAATACAGGGAAACTTCTGGTAAGAAAATGTAACATGTCTAACCTGTTCCCATATCCTTGTTCCATGTGATTTCTGCATTGATGTGTAGTTATGTAACAGACTAAACCCAAGAAGTTCTCAACAGCCTAAAAGTTAAATGCACATTCATATAATTCATCTTTGGTATAGCTTACGTTAACATAACTAAATGAAACTGCCATTCCTATTTATTCTTAAAATTGTCATGGTTTATAAGAAATTAGGTAATTAGTAAGTCAATGTTTCTTCAACCTCGCCTATGTATGTCTAGCAAAAAGTGTACTCTCCTTACAGTAGCGACGGAAATGGGTGCGGAGAGAGTCACACAATGTTTCTCCAGAGATATCTGTATCAGGAAGTAAAGGCAGGATTTGCATCCTGTTACATACATGTAAAGGTAACTGAATAGTTAATGATAAGATACAGTGCATGAGTGAAGATGTTAAGTTTAATGTTAGACTTTTTAAGTGTCCCAAATACCAGTTTGGTAAAATAAATGTTTCATATGACTAAAATTCTCACTCCTCTCCAATCACTCTGCTCCGCTCCCATCAACTCACTCCACTCCACTCCACTCTCCCTCCTCCCCTGCTCCACTTAAATCCAGTCATTCCTCCACCAACTCCACCTATTACACTACTCTCACTACACCCTCTTCAGTCGCTCGACTCACTCCGCTCCAGTCACTCCGCCTACAACGCTACTCTCACTACACCCTCCCCTCGCTCGAGTCACTCCGCTCCACCCACTCCACCCACTACAATACTCTCACTACACCTCTTCCCTCGCTCGACTCACCACCCCACCCACTCCACTCCCACTACACTACTCTCACTACACCCTCTTCCCTCGCTCTCGACTAACTCCGGCTCCAGTCACTCCAACCACTACACTACTCTCACTAGACCCTCTTCCCTCACACCACCCACTCCTCTCAAGTCAATTCCACCCAACTTCTCTCACTCACTCACTTCACTCATTCCCCAACCCATCCACGCACTCTCTCATTTCACTTGCACCACCCACTTCTCTCCACTCCACTCTTTTTCAATCCACTCACTTGGCAACTGCCATTCCAAGTTATTCAAAGTACTTTCCATGGTTTTTAAGTATGTTGGTGGCCATTTTCTTGAATGTTTTTGATGCAGTTAGTTAATGCAAACATGGAACATTGATTATGTCTTTCTGTTTTCTTCACAATACAACACCACACCACACTTTGTACGAAGCAGTGAAAGAAGCATGTCATTTCTGATTGAGAAATTCAAGAACTTGAATTACAAGCATCTCAGCAATGAAAGTTCAGAAATGGAGTCCATCCCAAGTGTTTGTGACTGTATTGAGTTTTGATACAGAGGGGCAGAAGGGCAAGAAGGCTTATGTTAATTTCTAACTCTGTAACTGGAAAAGTGTAAATGGAGGAATGACTAAAAAAATGACTTTTAAAGCTTCGCAGATGCCATATCTTCATTATATTTCAAAGTTACCATGTGCAGATTTACATGTAAGAAATGGAAATACACTAAGCTGAAATTCTTAATTTTTAACAATCATTATTAATCACATGCATTTGACCAGAAATGGGATAATGCCTTTAAAACCTACAGTTTATGGAATTTCAAGAAGTTTTCTTGGCTGATGATAGCAAATAGCATTTCAAACCTACAAGTAAATTATTATTCTACTGGGTCAATAATTCAAATTTTCAGCGATTTTTAACTATCATTAGTTATCATATGCATTTGACCAGAAGTGGGATAATGCCTTTAAAACCTACAGTTTAAGGAATTTCAAGAAGTTTTCTTGGCTGATGATTGGAAATAGCATTTCAAACCTACAAGTAAACTATTAATGTACTGGGTCTATAATTCTATTTTACAGAGATTTTTAACTATTATTATGAATCAGGTGCCTTTAACCAGAAGTGGGATAATGCCTTTAAAACCTACAGTTTGAGGAATTTCAAGAAGTTGTCTTGGCTGATGATAGGAAATAGCATTCCAAACCTACAAGTAAGTTATAAATGAACTGGGTTAATAATTCAAACTTTCAGAGATATTTAACTATTATTATTAATCACGCGCATTTGACGAGAAGTGGGATAATGTCTTTCAAACCTACAGTTTATGGAATTTCCAGAAGCTGTCCTTTGGATTGATGATATTGAATCGTATTTCAAACCTCTGAGCAAATTATGAATGTACTGGGTCAATAATTCAAATTTTCAGAGATTTTTAACTATTATTAGTTATCACATGCATTTGACCAGAAGTGGGATAATGCCTTTAAAACCTACAGTTTATGGAATTTCAAGAAGCTGTCTGGGCTGATGATATAGATTAGCATTTCAAACTGCTGACCAAATTATGAATGTACTAGGTCTATAATTCCAATTTACAGAGATTTTTAACTATTATTATTAATCAAGAGCCTTTGACCAGAAGTGGGATAATGCCTTTAAAACCTACAGTTTAAGGAATTTCAAGAAGTTATCTGGGGTGATGATAGTAAATAGCATTTCAAACTTACAAGGAAATCGTGAATGTACTGGGTCTATAATACAAATGTTCAGAGATTTTTAACTATTATTATGAATCACGTGCCTTTGACCAGAAGTGGGATAATGCCTTTAAAACCTACAGTTTATGGAATTTGAAGCTTTCCTTTGGACTGATGATATTGAATCGTATTTCAAACCTGTGAGTAAATTATGGATGTACTGGGTCAGTAATTCAAATTTTCAGAGATTTTAACTATTATTATTTATCACATGCATTTGACCAGAAGTGGATAATGCCTTTAAAACCTACAGTTTAAGGAATTTCAAGATGTTATCTGGGAGGATGATAGTAAATAGCATTTCAAACTTACAAGCAAATTGTGATTATACTGGGTCAATAGTTCAAATTTTCAGAGATTTTTAACTATTATTATTAATCATGTGCATTTGACAAGAAGTGGGGATAATGCTTTTAAAACCTACAGTTTATGGAATTTCAAGAAGTTATCTGGGGTGATGATAGTAAATAGCATTTCAAACTTACAAGGAAATTGTGAATGTACTGGGTCTATAATACAAATGTTCAGAGATTTTTAACTATTATTATGAATCACGTGCCTTTGACCAGAAGTGGGATAATGCCTTTAAAACCTACAGTTCATGGAATTTGAAGCTTTCCTTTGGGACTGATGATATTGAATCGTATTTCAAACCTGTGAGTAAATTATGGATGTACTGGGTCAGTAATTCAAATTTTCAGAGATTTTTAACCATCATTATGAATCACGTGCATTTGACCAGAAGTAGGATAATGTCTTTAAAACCTACAGTTTATACAATTTCAAAATGGTATCTGGGCTGATGATATTGAATGACATTTCAAACCTGTGAGCAAATTATGAATGTACTGGGTCAATAGTTCTTATTTTCAGAGACTTTTAACTGTTATCATGAATGACATCCCCTTTGCCCGAAGTGGGATAAAGCCTATAAAACTTACAGTTTATGGAATTTCAAGATTTCCTCTGAGCTTATAGTGGTAAATAACAATTCCAACTTGTCAGCAAATTCTGAATGAAATAATAGTATAGCATTAATAATGAAATAGTAATAATGATACTCACATGTCCTTAACCAAGAGTGGGAATATGCCTTAAAAATCTACAGTTGGATGTGTTGTATGAGAAGGGTTGATTGTTAGCACACTATTAATGTATTAGTGATTGCATGTAGTAACCTTTGAGCATTTTGAGGGAAACAGTGATTGTGCAATGTTTGATTTGTGTCTAAACTATGTGCTGTGCGTGATGCCCTTGAAGGGTGATAGTTATTTGACTCAAGCTGAATGGGTGTGAGTGTGTAAACTGTTAGGTTCATGTTATATCTATCTGGTAAAGTTATTATGGCGTTCTTATTCCTTGTTGTGACAATATCTGCTTGAGTAAAGTTGAAAATTACAGTTATCGAATCTAAAGATTCCTCATGGCTGTTGATAGTATTTTAGTCATAAGTGAAACTTGTGAAACAGAGTTCACATGCAACAGGTCAATATTGCCAATGTTTAGAGATTTTAAAACTATTTTATACTATTCATATGCCCTTAATTAGATAAAGGAAAACAACTTTTTAAAATCTGATGATAGTAGATCATATTTCAGACATGTAGAAAGCAGACTATGAAAGCAAATAGGCCATTAATTAGTACAACTTTAAGAGAGTTAACTTGATTTAATCCTGTATGTCTTTGACCAGGAGAGGGATAATGTCTCCTAAGTCTAATACTAACAGAATAATCTGACATTTAAAAAATTGTGGGCTGAATCTTGAACAGGACAATATCTCTTATTTTCAGAGAATCTGTACAATAACATTAGTATAATACAGACAGATTCAACCAGAGGGATAACACCATAAAATTACAATCAATGGAATCTTCTGATTTCAATTTGGCTGCTCATAGCAAATCACACTTCATATTTAAGAGCACACTGGGCTGATCTACAGTACTAATTTTAAGAGATTTATTTAATAGTATTACTTATATTCCCCCTCAACCAAACATGTTTGAGGTGGGAACAAGTTTAAAATCTATATTTTAATGGAATTTATTATTTTCTTTTGGGTTCTTATACTTCATACTTATGGACAAAATCTAAAAGCAGTGGGGCAATATTGCATGTTTTAATTTCCTTGACTACATTTATCACACAAATTCCCTAATCCAAAGCTGGCATAAATTGTTTTTGCTTGTTTGTTGTTTGTTGCTACACAATATTCTAGCTACATGATATCTGTAAATAACTGAGTTTGTACCAGACAATCCAGTTATTGAGATCATAAGCAGCCACACATGCAATCATTGAGACTTGATTCTAAACAATGACTAAGTCATTGAGCCTGACAACCATATCCACATCAGGTAGCATTGGTTTCTGGGGGAAAATTACACACAAAAAAGTAAATATGAAGGCATCATTTACCTTGACAGTTTCATCTCAGTAACAATATGTCATCAAAGAAGCTTCAGCTGCTTGGCCTTCTAACACAATGAGCAGATGACCCTTTCAAGCAAATTGTGAAGGGGGGAGAACTCTAACCGCTAATTAGTTCAGCAAATATAATGTTATTGATGACAATGCATGGAATAACAAGTTCAAGCTGCTATGAAGGGCTCAGTGAATTTCCCATTTATATCAAGCTGACCAGGAAGGGGATTTTCAAAGGAACATTAAAGAAACATTTTTTGATAATTTCTACACCATCATTTTTCTTCAAAGTTATAACTATAGCTTTCTGAGATGGGGCACAAACTCTCCCACTTTTTTCATTCTGAAGTAATTATGCCTTGCATGTCTGGTGTCTGTTACAAAACAGTTTCCATGTACACAATAATGATGAAAGCTATAAATGATAATTACTGGCAAATCTTATATGCTAATAGCAGTAATATTAACACAACATTACTTGGAGGCTAAACATGTTATAAAAAAATAGGAGCCACTAACTGCTTAGGGGCCATGTGAACATTTGGGGATGAGAACTTTAACTGGACCTTTCACTCAGCATTATCAGCATAGTATTATGTGTGATGGAGTGTTACTGAATACACCCTCCCATTATAAATAATAGTTCACCACTCTTTTACAGTGTCATGAATGTGTACATGAACCTGTATATTTTTCGAGTATTGCATAAGAAATATTCTCTGAAAAGTATGACCAAGCAACATACCAATCTCTTATATACTCTCACAAATGGCACAAACACAAATAACTTAAATTCCCAAAACAAACTTGAATTGTTATACATACATACCCATCAATGAATGGATGTAACATCATTAAAAAATAATTATGACATAATTTAATTTTCTTTTATTCCCCGATCTTTTTAAAAGAAACTATTTACTGTATTATTACATAAAACGCTGTGCAAAAAGTGGCCAGGCTTGCCGATATTTAGATACAACTTACTATATTTTTACACATATTAGCATAATTATCAAACTATAAAATCAAAATCCATCCACACCATTCACATCATATCTTTTCTGGTTCTATTTGTGGGCATACACATATATTGTTAAAAGGAATAATTAGCTATATTTTAAAAATATCATTAGATATTGCAAGAAAGTCATATTTCAAGTTGAGCAGTAACCATTTCTGGGAATGAATGAATCATTATGAATAAAAAATGAAAGAAAAACACCTGACACCCTTAAATTCAGCATCCACAACCAGGAACATTAATTGTCGCTCACTTATTTTTAAGCTAGTAGAAGTAATTACAGTAAAGCGTATGAAAAATGAATTTATTTCGTTTCAGTTTCAACGTTTCTACATTTTCTGCGCTGCTTTATTTAGCTATTATGGCGGACATCGACTATGGAGCGCTACCATTGGCATTTTTTATGATCAGTAGTTTAAAATAAAGGACACGAGTTGTGCAGCTGATTTTGATCTTGATAATTGTTTGTCGATTAAATACATAGTTGACAGTAAGACGATATTAAAGAACCACTAAACTTTGTTTTGTTACTCTTTTAACCATTACATATGAAAGATTTGTGGTTAGTCTTATGCGGAACACCAAATTTATTCTTTAAAAACTTGTGGTTAATTAATACCGAGCGATTAAAAGTGGCCAAAAGTCGCCTGCTTCCCTCTCGCCCGCCAACGAAACCACAGACAGGTTACGTAACTCTGTCGCCAAGAGCACTGCAGTGACGTCATATGAGGGAACGATTTTCAGTTAGTTGTATAGAAAGTGTGTAGCACGCTCATCATTTTGATGATTTCTCGACATCAACGACGACATGTGCGAATCGTTGCTTTGTCGTCAATTGCTCCTAGGGGTCGGGTGATGGTGTCACCATGCACAGATTTCCACAGGACCCACGCAGTTCGTGCTAAATGGGTTATGTTTGTGAGTGCAGAAGCGAAGCGTTGTGGAAGCCTGAAACGATATCTTACTTGTGTTCAGATCGCTTCACGGAAGTTAAAGAATCAAAACTACTTACTAGTTATAGTAAAATATGTATATGATTGATGACCATAAAGATTTTCCATAACACAACTTGTAACATAACGGTTTCTTCCTCGGAAGTGAGGTTGTGGTCGAAGTAACAATAATATTGTAAAGTAGTATTATATTGACACCCACCTCGCTGCCAGGAGAGAATTGTTATGTTATACGCTATGTCATGCAAAATCCTATTGGCCATCAATAAAATACATATTTTACTACCAGTAGAAAGTAGTTTTGATTTTTGTAACTCGGTGAAAACAAACCTAAATAGCATTTATCCACAGACTGGCGGATGTTCCCGACAGGGTGCCGCCATTTTTGAAAATCGTAAAGTCTGTTAGAATTAATGAGATTATAGTTTGTTTTCATCAAGTTAGAAAATCAAAACTACTTTCTACTCGTAGTTAAATATGTATTGGAATCATAACCAAAAGGATTTTGCATGACACAACTTATAACATAACGATTTCTTCCACGGAAGCGAGGTGGGGGTCGAAGTCACAATACTGCGCGATAAATTTCTTGCTACATTCACATGGTTAATGTCCACTCACCAGTATGTAGATACTAGTCAATGTGCGTCTTTATATTTGGTCTTATAATCCCTAATTAGTTTATTATCATACTTTTATGCATTTTGAAACTAAATAAAAGCTGACGATCTGCTGATACTTATAGTGAATTTATAACAGAACTGTAATATCTAGACATTTTATAGTTTGCCAATGTGAATCATAATTCGCACACACACCCTAAGTGTATGTTGTCTGTCTCATTACACTTCACGGCGAAAACAATGATTCTGTTGAATGCTACGACAAATGAATAAAAAACAAAATGCAAATATTAAAATTAAAACAGATTAAAGTTATAGGAACAATATCAGGCCATTACCTTGTTTGAGGAATGTATCCATCAATATCCACAAAACTGTTCCAAATGATGTGTCTTTTAACAGTTTAATATACGAAAAAGTGATAAATCTTTTCAGGTATTGGTGTATAGTCTCATTGGTCACCCAAGATAGCACACCTGGCAACTAATTGCATAATGTCCGCCTTTCATTAAAACAGTAATTTAGTTAGCCAATAATGGGCAATCAATCAATGTATTGCCGGTTAATCCTTTGAAAGAAGGACGTTGTTTTTACGCAGACACCGACACGGCAGAGTGTATTCAGTATAGATTAGTAAAATCTACATACATAAACACTACCTTTTGACACAATTCCGCTGTGTAAGATAAAAGTAATTAATCAATCAGCGTGTTATCGGTTAATCCTTTGATCGATGTTTATAATGTTGAATATTTACTCCAGACACAAGAAATGCCAAATGGGAACCTTTGTCGGGTAATCTAAGTGTGTTACCACTAATTACACCTGTTATAATTTCATTAACTGACCATCAAGTGAATGATGACAAATAACATGTGTATACCACCTAACACGGGTTACAACAAAGGGAGTATTAATTGCTGTATTGCATGTGAAAACTTATGGGCCGACACTGTTTTGAGAATACAAACAGATTTTTACATGACATGATTAAATATCGAGGTAAAAAAACACAGAAATGGGATCAATTTGGATCAGTCATTATACAAATAGGGGCCTAACGACACCAATCAATTGTGACAGAAGCGTCTATGAAAACAAGTTGTAACTCGGAAACTAGGCAAAGCAGGAGACAAAATTAAATGCCAGTAGATTGTGAGAACATATAGCTTTCATTTTCCACAACAATTGTCACGATTTCAGGTTTATACAAGCCTGTAAACAAGATAATTTACCCCTAAAATGTAGATGAATTCTGCATCGGCCCTCAAAGCTATTCCTCATATGACGTCACAGAGTCGCGCCGCTCTGATTGGTTGAAATTTCGTTCGCGGGTGAGAATTGTGCACTGTTGTCAAAGGGTCGATTTAAGTCAATTAAAGGTCAGAAATGGAGTAGTTTTAATGACGGGGTTTCATTTATAACGATGCCAGTTAGTGATTTATGTATTTTACCCCCTAGGGTTTATGTGACCTTTAACAGTGAACGACATAATTTTTTCCCAAAGTACCTGAGACCACAACCACGGACCTGTACACAGCGAAGTCAAAGTGAATCTTTCGACTGTACCAAAAATACTGACGGCCCCGCACAAACAACAACCTCCGAAGGGTTGCAAATTGGCATGGCTGTCTCCATGAAGGTTGTGGTAAAACAACATCCCACCCTATTCGAGATGGCCAAGTTCCTGGAAGATGAACAAGGACTGAACGAGGCAAAGATGCTTCCAGTACAATGCCGGCTAAAGACTGTCCCCAAATAGAAGCAGTACAGAGATTTGGAGGAACGACTAGATACCTTGAAGTTCAGGCTTGCAAATAACCACCCGACATTGATGGAGTACCTGGACAATGACAGATAGACAGACAGACAGTCACACAGGCTTTATTCAGTAGTTAAGGCCCAGTGGCCCACAATTACAATTGAAGTTACTCAATTACAACTATTGGTCACGTGACATTAAATTATGATTTTACATGTGATTTACGGATGGACATCAAATGTTTCATGAAAATGGCAACAGATTTAATAATATCAGCATTATTAGAATTAAGTACATTGAATATCGTTTGTGGGGCATCATTAGTGCATTTTAAATACTTCTTTCGGCAGGCAGAGAAAGTCTTACAGACTAATAATAAGTGTCGTTCGTCTTCAGTTTTACCAGAAGAACAATAAGAACATGATAAATCTTCCAATATATTATTATCTTTTCTAAAACGTTGTATTTTTTAAGGCATGAAGAGAGAGATTTTAAATTTGCAAAAAAAATCTTAAAAGGGACTTATCATTAAGAACACTGGACATATTTTGCAGGTCCGAACATCGATTTACATTGTGAATAATGACTAAGAAAACTGGATGAATTGACTGATGCGTATCAACTCTGAATATATATCTTTTATTCGTTGTTTAAATGTTGACAAAACATTTTCATATCACCAACATGTTGCTTAAATCAAACATGAGAAAAATCGCTTGAAAATAACATATTTCTCACATCTGAAGCCCATGAATACTTTCCACATTTATCCAGTGATAACAATATTTGACAGCTTTGATGGGGTAGCGATAATCAGGCATTCTTATAAGTTTAATCCAGTATCTAATAACTCTCATTTGACTCTCAATATGCATGTTATAGCATCCTGTTTCGCCAAGTATGGCTTTATTGGAAGCAAATATACCTTCTGTAAGAAATCTTTTAAAATAAGATGCATGGACATTTTCAATGGCTTCGAAATAATTTGCTCCCCATATTATATGGGAAATTATGACATGATTATATATGTTAAAAGAAATATACTAAATCACAACCTTTTGTAATATGTTATAAAGGATCAAAGAAAGTATACATTTACACACACACACATTCTTATTCTAAACCGTAAACAACACCATCCCAAATCCGATAGCCAGCGCGTATGCATATGCTTAAATTTGCTAGTACACATGAAAGGCAAAATGGTATTATATCTACTAGTACCTAAATACTTCTTTATAGAGTCGCAAAGCGTAGTATTTTAAGCAAACACGTTGCTCGAAGTGAAGCCTTCATTTCTATATATTCTCAACAAACACACTGTAAGTCATTAGCGTTCGGTCTGGTTGGCTCGAGTCGTCAGCACCTAACACCTCAAAGGTGTATCTTTAATTGTGCTTAAATCCATAGATTAGTATTATATCTACCTACATATCACATTGAAATGTTACAAAATGCCACATGTAAAGGTAACTGCTCCGTTAAAGTGAAGCCCTTTGTTCGCCCACCCTTTCAATAGCTCAATCAAAGTGTTCAGTCTGTTCGGCCTGGCTTGATTTGGGCTGTCAAAAGCAACTTAAAACCTCACATGTGATCTTGAAATGTGTTTAAATCCATAGATCATTATTATATCTACCTAAATGCCACATTGTGATGTTACAAAGAAAACTGGGTCTATAAAGTGGTATTTAGATAGATATAACTATATTCATTGGATGTAAACAGAATCTAGGATTCATCTGTGAGACTTCAAGATACATGTGCGAGGTTTAAGTTGCTTTTGACAGCTCCGGCCAAGTGCGGCCAACAGAAACTTAACACTTTTGATTGAGGCTATGTTGAAAATAGAGAGTGAGTGAGTGAGTGAGTTTAGTTTTACGCCGCACTCAGCAATATTCCAGCTATATGGCGGCGGTCTGTAAATAATCGAGTATGAACCAGACAATCCAGTGATCAACAGCATGAACATCGATCTGCGCATTTCGGAACCGATGACATATGTCAACCAAGTCAGCGAGTCTGACCACCCGCCCCGTTACGACAAGCATGGGTTACTGAAGGCACTTTCTAATCCGGACCTTCACGGGTGAAAATGGAGAGAGAAGGGGCTGGAAAAGTGATATATAGGTAGATGTAATACTAATCTGTGAATTAAAAAGGCAATTCAAGATACATGTGTGAGGTTTGCTGCTTTGACGGCTCGAGGTATGCCGGACCGAACAATAGTGGCGGTGATTATGTTTAGAGTGTGGGGAAGAGATCGTTTCATTTGAAGATGGGTATGCCTTACATACAATGAACAGTGGCCTTCTAGGGTGGTATTTGATTGATATAGGTGTAAAACATTTTCGGGTGGACAGAAATGTTTATCGGGAGTGACTGAAGCATTTTTTGCGTTTTAAATCCTGTTTCGTTTAACGATTCTTCTTTTAGACGTAACCTTGGTCAGCCACGTTCAGAGGCCGATAACCACTCGATATAGTCCGACGTCGCCCACGACGTCGCTCACGACGTCGTTCACGACGTCGCCCACGACGTCGCCCGTTATTTTGTAGCCAAAATATATTTTACAAAGCGCGACGTCGTCTTTTTATGCGACGTCGTGGGCGACGTCGCCCACGACGTAGTTCTTTTTTACGCGCCACGCGATGGCAATTATAGGACACCATAGTTGTGACCTTGACGTTCACGACGAGTGCAACCAACATCAATGCTCATTCGTTTATGATAGTTCGTAGTTGTGGACAGTGGGACATTGTATGTTTCATGTGTAACAGTATGTGGGGGGATGAGTTGAAGAATTAAGTAACTGCTTCACAGTACCAGTTAGGACTGATGTCGGTTATATACTAGCAGAAAGCTTTACTCACTGACTGACTCACTGACTGACTGAGTTTAGTTTTACGCCGCTTTTTGGCAATATTTCAGCAATACCACGGCAGGGGACACCAGAAATGGGCTTCACACATTGTACCCATGTGGGAATCGAACCCAGGTCTTCGGCGTGACGAGCCAACGCATTAACCACTAGGCTACCCCACCGCCCCTACAGAAAAATTTAAACGTGGATACCATAATTCTATAAAATAGAAGATATTTAATAAACTTGTTTGAAAAAATAATCCTGAATAATCATGTAAGAAAGCATTTTGAATGAACTTTGATATCACTTATCTCGCGTGGCACGAGTACTTTGTGCACAATGAACTACCTCACTTTTTGCATGCATTTTGACACCTGAAGTTCACACACCTGATATTGAAATCTGAAGTGCGGTTGATTACTCTCTCGCCTCTGAATGTTTTGGAAATCACGTTGACTTCAATCCGAACTGCGCGCACGTCATGCCACGGCTTACAGAAAATCAGCGTCCCCGCGCCGTGGGTATGCTGGAGACTGGATGTCCCAAAATGAAGTGACATGTTGGTGTCCATCGAAACACGGTCTCATCTCTATGGAGACGTTTTGACCCATCTAAGGAATCCAGACTGGCAGTTTGACTGCTCTCACCATTCCTGGCTTACGTCCAATCAGTTCCTGGACTGTAGGAAACAGACTGAGGGAGTACAACATCCGACCCCGACCGCCTGCAATACGTCCACCTTTTCCCCAACGTCACCGATAGACACGTGTTGCCTGGTGCAGACAGCATCTACGGTACTGGGGACAAGATTGGGTTGGTGTTTTGGTCACTGACGAGTCGAGATTTCATCTGAACTGCACAGATGGCAGGGGTCCTTGGGGTCCTACCAGAAGAGATTATAGGCATTGTGTATTCACTGCAGAGATGTTCAGCAATACGTGTTTGGACACTGGCTCTTAACATGGAGGGGAATGTGTGGCAAAGCACCCCTCAAGGCAAGTTCATGTTTAATTTCAATCAATTTACATCATTATTGTATTACCGTGGCTTCTGCTAATTCTACCATGACTTCAGTCAATACGCGTTCGGTTTTAAATCGGGGCGGTGGGGTAGCCTAATGGTTAAAGCGTTGGCTCGTCACGCCGAAGACCCGGGTTCGATTCCCCACATGGGTACAATGTGTGAAGCCCATTTCTGGTGTCCCCCGCCGTGATGTTGCTGGAATATTACTAAAAGCGGCGTAAAACCAAACTCAGTCAGTCAGTCAGTCGGTTTTAAATCAAATTTAGAGCTATTATAATTTCGTTATATACCTCTGATTTACCTAATTAGCACATAAGTATGCATTCAGAGAAAAGGCGAAGTTCAAGCAAAGACTGACACAATGTCTTCAAGAAGTATGTGTGTTACTTACTCTCGATCTCGCTCCAGATTCCAGTTTTCATCAAGTCCGTAATCAAGGTGCTGTACTGACCATAGCTTTGACTTAGAACATGTGTTATACTGCCATGCGTCATGTTGCCATGAGTACCGTTGCCATGGTAGGTACAGTTTCTCCCGTAAGTCCCGTTAATGCATCCTGAGAAATTGGTATGCTGGACCGGGTGATTGGTGAAGTTTCCGTGGGTACCGTTGCCATGGTTTGTGCAGTTTCTCCCGTAAGTCCCGTTAATGCATCCTGAGAAATTGGTATGCTGGATTGGGTGATTGGTGATATTCCCATGGGTTCCGTTGCCATGGTGGGTACAGTTTCTCCCGTAAGTCCCGTTAATGCATCCTGAGACATTGGCATGCTGGATCGGGTGATTGGTGAAGTTCCCATGGGTACCGTTGCCATGGTGGGTGCAGTTTCTCCCGTAAGTCCCGTTAATGCATCCTGAGAAATTGGCATGCTGGATTGGGTGATTGGTGATATTCCCATGGGTTCCGTTGCCATGGTAGGTACAGTTTCTCCCGTAAGTCCCGTTAATGCATCCTGAGAAATTGGCATGCTGGATTGGGTGATTGGTGAAGTTTCCATGGGTACCGTTGCCATGGTGGGTGCAGTTTCTCCCGTAAGTCCGTTAATGCATCCTGAGAAATTGGTATGCTGGATTGGGTGATTGGTGAAGTTCCCATGGGTTCCGTTGCCATGGTGGGTGCAGTTTCTCCCGTAAGTCCCGTTAATGCATCCTGAGAAATTGGCATGCTGGATTGGGTGATTGGTGAAGTTTCCATGGGTACCGTTGCCATGGTGGGTGCAGTTTCTCCCGTAAGTCCCGTTAATGCATCCTGAGAAATTGACATGCTGGATTGGGTGATTGGTGAAGTTCCCATGGGTACCGTTGCCATGATGGGTGCAGTTTATCCCGTAAGTCCCGTTAATGCATCCTGAGAAATTGGCATGCTGGATTGGGTGGTTGGTGAAGTTTCGATGGGTTCCGTTGCCATGGTGGGTGCAGTTTCTCCCGTAAGTCCCGTTAATGCATCCTGAGAAATTGGTATACTGGATTAGGTGATTGCTGAAGTTGCCATGGGTTCCGTTGCCATGGTGGGTGCAGTTTCTCCCGTAAGTCCCGTTAATGCATCCTGAGAAATTGGTATGCTTGATTGGATGATTGGCGTAGTTTCCATGGGTACCGTTGCCATGGTGGGCGCAGTTTCTACCGTAAGTCCCGTTAATGCATATTTTGCCATTGGCATACTGGATTAGGTGATTGACAGTGTTGGCGTTATACGGAAGTTAACGTGGGTACCGTTACCAAGGTGAGTGCAGTTTCTACCCAAAGTGCCATTACGACACAGGACATATGATTGACGGCGGACTTGTCCAGACGTCTTGTTGTTGGTTTTGTTGAGCAGTCCTGATCCGTTTAGCACGACCTTGCTGACAAGGAAGATGAAGCCGTTGGAGGCTCTCTTGTTGAATCCCGTGATATTGACACCGTTCACGAACACTGCCTGCATTAACCAAAAAGATAGAATAGAATGACAAAGTTCCAAATCAATATCGCCAAGGTTGAAATCTACTTCATTCGAATGCTATCTGTACCTTGCAGATTATAAGTCTTTTCAAAAGAATGTATTATCTATCACATACCTTCGCAAACACAGGCTTGTATAAGGAGTTTGTACCATCTAGCATATACCTAACTTTTGTTTACCTTTATCTTAGTGTCATTCAGGTTCAAGAATCTACAATGTCAGTGGTTTTAGTTTTCATTGTTCTTATGGTCGTTGCAGTGCAGGAATCAACCACAGAACAACTGTTGTTTAGTGTGGTCTTTGTGTCGTTAAAGCAGAGAAATCTACTCAAAAGTGCCTGTCACTCATGTCTCCCTTGGTCTAAATATAATTAAAGTAAATGAGTTCAGATATCATCGGTTGTCGTTCTTGTTTACCTTAGTCTCCGTGTGATTACATACTGGAATCTCCACTTTAGTATTTGTTCTTCTTGCTTACCTTGGTCTTAGTGTGGTTAAAGTACAGGAACCTTCCCGACAGCGTCCTCAGTTTCTTGTTTCGGATCAATTCGGATCTGTTGTATGTTCCGTTGACGGAGTGGAACAGGATGAGCTGAGTCAGCAGGGTCTTGTTTCCTGTGATGTTTCTAGACAGACCATGGAAGGCCTTGTTGTCTGGGACGAACAGGGTGAAGTTCCCAGCTGAAACAACAAGTAACGACATAGTCTCATATTCAAGGGATGAGCGTTTTATTCACATAAATAGATTTGAAGAAAAAATCCCGAGAGCTATCCAGCTAAACAAAAGTAGCAAAAAACCATACAAATCAAAGAAAAATGCAATCAAAGTTTCATACGCATATTTTTTGCATCGCTGTTAAATGGCAACATATGTTCGGGAAAGATGAGAGCGGCTGCCCTACCGAAGGCACCTGTCTCAAAGAAATCACTTGTTGCTGAAAACGTGCACTGCGTCAGTAAAATCTTTCGTTTATAGTGTTTGCATCGGCAGTCCGAGTGTTGTCCGAGGGGCACTTGTCCGCGTAGGCAAATGTGCTGTACTCTCAGATACAGTGAAACTGCAAACACCTAGCCATTCAACAACTAAACTACTTTACACAAGAAAATTAACTCTGTGTCTGCCCAGTTCTTAAAAATGAATAGAACAGAAACACTTGCATTTTGCTGTTTTAAAAAGAAACAAACATCTTTGATCTATCAATTATGAAAACATTTAACAACAATACTGAAATAGTTGTTAAAAATAGGTTCGAACGTACATATTCTGTGTTAAAGTTAAATAGCTGAAAGTAGAAAAACGTTTGATTAATGTAATTTGACTTCGTCGAAGTTACCCTGATATTTGAATAATAAGTATTTAATATGAATAGTCACTTTAATTATATTTGCCATCTGTAATGTCCCTACACAATTGTCAATACAAGATAAAATATGAGTGTCCAGTTTGGTAATCTAACACTTCGAAAACATTTACATTAATGTTGATAAACCAATTCCATCAGCATTTATTTCTGTATTTTGATACAAAAGCTAGCCTTAACAGTAAAACATTGTATAATTCCAGCGTCCAGAACAATGGGAAATATTCCTCTTATCTTTGTATATACACTCAAAACACACCCGACACAGACAGACTCACAAACATACACACGTTTGAATATTTACTGAGGGAAAAACATAAGTTTCCCTTAAAAATCATGTTTGATCTGTTATTAAAACAAAAAGACAATATGTGCAGAGATCTACATCTATCTCATATTTCTCATGAAGAATCTTTAAATCTTTTATCGTTGTCTATAATGATAATAAAGAAGTTAAGAATTCACTTTATAGCATTGCCTGTGATGTAAATACCTCTTGAATCGTCTCAAGATATGAATGAGTGAGTGAGCGAGTTTAGTTTTACGCCGCACTCAGCAATATTCCAGCTATATGACGGCGGTCTGTAAATAATCGAGTCTGGACCAGACAATCCAGTGATCAACAGCATGAGCATCGATCTGCGCAATTGGGACCGATGACATGTGTCAAATAAGTCAGCGATCCTGACCACCCTCTCCCGTTAGTCGCCTCTTACGACAAGCATGGGTTACTGAAGATCAATATTCTAACCCGGACCTTCACGGGTACAAGTTATGAATCTCTCTCATACTCTGAATATGTAGCTTCTATTTATACCAAGCTATGAAATAGGCTAAAATATTTCACGTTAAGCATTACCAGATATAACTCAGATATTACTCAGTATTTGATATGTGATAATTTCAGTTTGATTAATCAAACAGCTGTGGATACACATAACTCTGGAATATCTTCATTGTATTTATTTTGTTTATCGTGGTACGATAGATGTTTAGAACAGACCAGTCTGAACAGGGTTTACTCAACATGAATAAGAAAATATGCGTCATGCAGTGATAAAGCTTTCATAGAACAAGAATACCGGTACCTTGAACAGAAGAATTCATGAAACAAACAGCAAACAGCAGAGAACAATTTGCGAAGAGTCTAACCTAGCATGTAACCTAGATGTCATACCCCTGGTGGAAATTATAAATGAAGAAAATTTGAAAGATTTGAGAAAATGTCAGGCTAAAATATCCTCAATGAAGTGCAATGTGAGCCCCAAATTCAAGATTACATACGATAAGCCTAATTTACACCAATATATACGGTTTTTGAATCTTAGCTATTTTCATAGAAATCACATCTCATTACTCAAGATGGATATTAAACTGAAATAAATTCTTCGAGGTTACAGAAAGGGGCGAGTGTTGACAAGTGGGAGATCCCTTATCCCGTTGCTTAATTGTGCTTTTCCCCAACACTATTTCAGACTGGATTAGTATTGTCATCGGTTCCCAATTACGCAGATCGATGCTAATGCTGTTGATTACTGGATTGTCTGGTCCAGACTCGATTATTTACAGACCGCCGCCATATAGCTGGAATATTGCTGAGTGCGGCGTAAACTAAACTCATTCACTCACTCACTCTTCACAGGCAAAAGTAAATCTACAACAGTCACATGGATATGTCATCCAAACTGAACCACTCTGAACGAAGCCTGTCATATATTTATATATATATGCATTGAATTACCTTTCCTTGTGAAGTTAGCTGTCAGGTTGACTTCGTGAACAAAGTGGGCGAACTTCGTCGCCCCCCAGGCTCCTGGCAAGGGGTATGATCTGCTCCAGTGTGTCCCGCTGGAAGGGAAGAGACATCACCACCCCGAGCACCGTGGCTGCCACTAAGCTGATAAGAAGCCTCTTCATTCTGCAGAAATAACTATTGAAACTGGCGGAAAGTTTATCTTGTGGTTTGATTGGTCAAGAGAATCACGTGGCTGATAGGAATCGGTATATAAAGGCACGACATTAAATTTAGAATTATCTGTCTATTACGAACACATGTTAGGTAATGTATTTTATAATTCCGGACAGTGGAACAACTTGCACCAATCCTTTCATGTGAGAGCCGAGAGTTCTGGTATCAAATAAAACCTGGGGTGATGTGCAGTGAATTGAGATGATTGTGATATCATGTAAAGATGGAGTAGAGTGTTTCGGATGTGAAATAAAGCGGCGATGGAAACAGATTTGATTTCAAACTTGGAAAGGGTGGTGGTTCTGACATTAGGTAAAGGGAGGGAGGAGACATGTCAGATATATATAGATTAGGTGGAGTTGGTATGAGATAAAGAATGGGTGGACACGATTCCAACGATAGGTAAACAGAAGGTGAAGGTAGTTTTGATATTATAAAAACAGAAGATGCAATTTGCTTTGATATTAGATACAGTGTTTTGTTTGGGCTGATGCTGTTTTTATGATATGAGATTAAAAATGAAAGAGGGTGGTCTTGATATTAGATGAAGAGTGGATGGAGTTTGTTCTCATATAAGTTATAGAGACGGTGGATGTTGCTCTGATATCAAATAAAGAGACGGTGGGTGTGGCTCTGATATCAAATAGAGAGACGGTTGGTGTGGTTCTGATATCAAATAAAGAGACGGTGGGTGTGGTTGTGATATCAAATAAAGAGACGGTTGGTGTGGTTCTGATATCAAATAAAGAGACGGTGGGTGTTGCTCTGATATCAAATAAAGAGACGATGGTTGTGTTTCTGATATCAAATAAAGAGACGGTGGATGTGGCTCTGATATCAAATAAAGAGACGGTGGGTGTGGTTCTGATATCAAATAAAGATACGGCGGGTGTGGCTCTGTGACGGTGGGTGTGGTTCTGATATCAAATAAAGAGACGGTGGGTGTGGTTCTGATATCAAATAGAGAGACGGTGGATGTGGTTCTGATATCAAATAAAGAGACGGTGGATGCGGTTCTGATATCAAATAGAGAGACGGTGGATGTGGCTCTGATATCAAATAAAGAGACGGCGGGTTTGGTTCTCAAATTAAGAAAAAAGGATGTGGTTCTGATCTTAACTATAGAGAAGTTGGGTGTGATTCTAAAATTAAAATAAGAGGCGTTGGGTACGGTTCTTATATTACATGGAGTGACGGTGGGTGTGGTTTTCATTTCACACACACACACACACACACACACACACACACACACACACACACACACACACACACACACCCACACACACACACACACCCTCATGCACACGTGCACCTACTCAAGGAATGTTGCTAAACGCGTCCAAAACCATACTATCATAGATTTCTTGAGATATCTACATTGACAATACTACATATCGGGTTGTAAACCCACTCATCAGACGTGATATTGCAGGAATGTTGTTACAAAGGTGCCTTAAACCATACCTTTATAAACTCATTCGCACTGACGAAACTATGTTTCAGTTTTGACTAGAAACAATAACGTTTGTGAAATATACTAAGCAGCAAAAGAAACGTCAGTTTGGAATTTTCCTTCGCAGAAACGGATAACTGTAAACTCATTTCATGTTTTTGGTGTATATGTTTGACAACATATCCAACTTTACCTGAGCAAAGACATTACCTGAGCAAACACAGAATTGAACCTGGCAAATGGTCTCAAAAACGCAACCTGATCTCGGAGATGGTATGGTGTTCTCCATGTTTTTCATGCAACTCATTCTGCACGTGCTGTTCACAAGGACCAGTCCTATAAAATGCACCCTTAACCTGGTTGAAACATTCACATTACAACGTCAGCAGGATGCCGCGACTCACGATAGCTGAGAGGAACCAGGCGCTAGGAAGATTTGAAGCTGGTCACACTGCACAAGCCGTTGCCAATCACTTCCAGGTCAACGTTCGGACCATCTACAGGCTGCAGCAACGTTTCCAACACCACAAATGATCGCCCCCATACTGGCAGACCAAGGGTGACCACAGGACGACAAGACCGCCATGTTGTGCGACAGCATGTACAGAATCCCTTCATGCAGGCATCCGAAACAGCACGCCAGACAGTGGGAACACACGGAAGACCAATCAGTACTGATACAGTATGCCAACGTCTTAACAGCGGGAACCTCCATTGCCATAGACCTTACTGTGGACCTATCCTCACCCTTCGTCATCGGCGTGAACGTCGTTTGCCCTACAACACCAAAACTGGCGATACAGGCAATGGAGAACTGTTCTCTTCACAGATGTCGGTATTGCGTATCAACTGCAGATGGCAGAACAAAAATATGGCGACGACGTGGCCAGCGTTACTCAGACCAATGTGTTATGGAAAGAGACTCACGGGGAGGTGCAAGCATCATGGTATGGGGTGGAATAGGCCTGAACCAGAGAGTGGGTCCTGTGGTGTTCCAGAACCTTGGTCCAGGGAGAGGAGGCGGCATCACAGCGGTGCGCTACATCGACCAAGCTCTGAGACCCAACGTCATACCAAATTACGCAAGTGACCGGAACAACATTTTCCAGCATGATAACGCCCGGGCCTATACTGCCAGAGCTACACGGGACTTCCTACAGCAGAACGGTGTCAACATTATGCAGTGGCCAGCCCTTAGTCCTGATTTAAACCCAATTGAACATCTTTCGGATGAAATTCAGAGGAAACTGAATAGTGTCATACCAAGGCCGAACACAGCCGATTTATTGCCCCAGGCTTTTCTCAGAGTGTGGTTCCAGGTGCCAATGCCCTTCATCAATCGATTGGTGCACTCCATGCATAGACGATGTGCTGCAGTTATTGCCGCTCGTGGTGGTCACACTAGATACTGAAGTCAAGAGTCTGAATGGATTACAAACGTTAACGTAATGTCTTGAAATTGTGCCGTGTTATTCATTGATGTGTCAAGATATATAGTACATAAAAATGTTTTTGATCCGCTTATTATGTCCATTTCTGTATAATTTGATTACTAATTTTGAATTCGTACTTTTTTTTTGCTGCTGAGTATACTGCTGAAACAGACAGCAACGAATCATAACACACTGACAGCCAACATACAACGTAAGCCGCACCTGGCAATATTCCAGCTATATAACTGCTGTCTGTAAATAATTGAGTCTGGACCAGACAATCCAGTAATTGACATCATGAGCATCTTTCTACGCAACTGAGCTACGATGACGGGCATCAAGCAAGACGGTGAACCTGACCACCTTATCTTCTCAGGCGCATCTTACGATAGACATGGTTTCTGAAAAAAAAGGAGATAAACCTAGTTGTAGTAATTACCGACCCATTTCTTTAATCAGTTGTTTAGGAAAAATCTTTTAAAGAGTTGTCATGAAGCATATGTCTAATTATTTTCTGGACAATAGATTGTTATACAAATATCAGTCCGGATTTCAAGTAGGCCATTCTACGACTCATCAGTTAATAGAACTTCATAACAATATTTGCTCAGCTCTAGATAGACGTGAAGACTATTGCATGGTGTTTTGTGATGTTTCAAAGGCCTTTAACAGAGTGTGGCACCGAGGATTACGGCAGAAATTAATAAGCTACGGTATAGGTGAAGAATTATTTAAATGGATACACTGTTACATCAGTGGCAGGGACTCAAAAAGGTGTTTTTAAATGGTTCATTATCAAATCCCAAATCTCTTGCAGCCGGGGTACCCCAGGGATCAGTCCTGGGCCCCTTTCTGTTTATAGTATATGTTAATGATATTGCCGATGAACTAGATTGTGCTGCACGCTTGTTCGCAGATGATACATCAATGGGATTTTCATCTATCAATCACAGGCTTATGCAAGAGACACTCAATAAGAACCTACAATATTTATCGTGCTGGGCAAAACGTTGGCTTGTGACATACAATCCCAACAAAACAGAAGCTATACTTTTCAGTCTTAAGAATAATAATACAATTCTAAATTTAGAATTTGAAACTCAGTGTGTACGTTTGGAAAAATCTCATAAACATCTTGGAGTAACATTTTCTTCTGATTGTAAATGGAACACACATATTGATAACATTGTAAAAACAACGTCCTTGATGGTTTCATCAATGGGAAAATTAAAGTTTATGTTAAACAGAGACACTCTTAATACGATTTATATTGTATTCATAAGACCACATCTTGAATATGCTTGTGAATTGTGGGATGGTTGTTCGGTAGATTTAACCGATAAAATTGAAAAAGTTCAGTTTGAGGCCGCCAGGATAGTTACTGGTTTACCAAAATATGCTACTAGAGATACTCTGATATATGAAACAGGTTGGCAAATGTTAAAAGAAGAAGAAGATGTCGTAAACTGTCTTTATTCTATAATATCTACAACAAAAATGCTCCATCCAACCTTTGTGATCTTATGCCTCAAACTGTTGAATCTAGGACAAACTATAATCTTAGAAACATTCGTAATCTTTCCCAGTACTATTCCCGCACAAATCTCTACAGTCAATCATTTTTCCCAACATCTGCACAACTTTGGAATAATCTCCCTTTATATGTTAGAGAATCAGTTTCCCTTAAAAGTTTTAAATCGCATATAAGCTCGCGTAAGTCAAAAGCACCAGGATATTTCTCATTTGGTAATAGAAAACTCAATGTAATTCATACCCAGCTAAGATATTTAAATAGTAGATAAATGGTGATCTATATAGGATCGGTCTCATAGAGAACCCTGAATGTAATTGTAAATTTACCTGTGAAAATTCTCAACATTATTTTATGGAATGTTCTTTGTATTCTGTTATCAGACAGGAAATGTTTCAGCAAAATATTAGCAGAATTTGTAACATTAAAGCACCAACAAACCTAGACGTATTATTAAATGGCAGTGCAGATCTTCCGTATAGTGACAATATTCAAATTTTTAAAGAAGTTCAAAAATATATATCAAATTCCAAAAGGTTCAGTGATTGGATATAATGTGTATGATCTAAATAATTCATGTATTCATTGTATTGTATATATCATTTTGTATATATCTTTCTATCCCTGTACATATAGTTTCTTTCACTTTTGCATGTAAGCACTGTAAATAGGAGAGGGTTTCACTAAGTTGGCATAACTTGTACCCTATCCATTCTCTTGAATAAATATGTTTAAATCAAAAATCTTCTCAGGCGCATCTTAAGATAGACCTGGTTTCTGAACACCAGACCGGGTCGACAAAGTCATGAGTTGATAATTATGCTTAGGAAAGATAATATGTGAGGATTTAACTGCGCTCAACTGAATTTGGAACTTTTAAAGAATATATTTATAAGGAGTTCTGTCAACTAAAACAAAATTTTCATTTGAATTTGTACGATTGGTCCAACATGATTTGAGAATCCAATCTCTGAAAAAATATTTATAATACACAATAACACCTATGTATTAGTTTATATCCGATGGCTAACATTTGAATTTGTACGATTGGTCCAACATGATTTGAGAATCCAATCTCTAAAAGAATTTATAATACACAATAACACCTATGTATTAGTTTACATCCGATGGTGTTCATGTGAATTTGAACGATTGGTCTTACATGATTTCAGAACATTGTTTAGTCTTTAAATCCGATTTCTAAACTACTTTTGCTTCTGGTAGTTTCTTTTGCTCGCCAGTGTATAACGCACCAACCCGATGCCTGTTTTATAAATATTTTCATACAGTCGACCATGTTGTTCTTGTGTGTGGGTTTCATGTTATTTTGCTCATAATATCAGTCATTGATTTGTGTGTTGGACAGAAATAGTTACAGCAGCCACCATGAATGAAACAAACACAACAATGCTATCAGATGCCTTTGTAGGAAGTATATGGCTTCAAAGCCCTACAAGCAACGGACTCAGACATCAAGAGCCTGCAGGTAAGCGTTGTGACCTTGACGTTCACGACGAGTGCAACCAACATCAAATGCTCATTCGTATATAATAGTTCGTAGCTGTGGACAATGGGCCATTGTATGTTTCATGTGTAACAGTATGTGGGGGGAAGAGTTGAAGAGTGTAAGTGACTGCTTGACAGTACCAGTTAGGACTGATGCAAGATATATACTAACGGAAAAAAATAAATGTGCCTAACATAAAACTGCATAGAATAAACGCTATTTCAAAAATTATTTGAAAACATAAGCCTAAATAACCATGTAAGAAAGCATTTTGAATGAAATTTGACATCACGTATTGTTCATGGCAAGTGCACTTTGTGAACAATGAACTGATTCATATTTGCATGCTTTTTGACACTTGAAGTTCACACACCTTATATTGAAAACTGAAGATCGGTTGAATACTCTCTAGCGTCCGAATGTTGTGGAAAACGTTAATTTCAATCTAAACTGCGCGCACGTCATGCCACGGCTTAAATTCGGCGTCTCCGCGCCGTTGGTATGCTGGAGACTGTGATGGCCCAGAATGACAGACGTTTTCAACATAATGGGATTTGCCTCAGACCGGCCGTCCACGCGTGACGTCACATCAAGACTATCCCATTCAACTGACCCATCTAATGAATCCAGACTGGCAGTTTGACTGCTCTCACCATTCCTGGGTTACGTCCAATCAGTTCCAGGACTGTAGGAAACAGACTGAGGGAGTACAACTTCCGACCCCGACAGCCTGCAATACGTCCACCTTTTCCCCAATGTCACCGACAGACACGTATTGCCTGAACAGAGCTATGTTCAAGTTCAGGTTGTGTATGGTGATACACTGTACGTATGATAATAACTTTCATTTAAGGTATTGTTACAAGTGTACTTAGTAGAACGTGTCTCCCAAACACACCAAGTGCAGTTTGTGCACGTGCCACATGTCGGCATTTAATCTGCATAGGTTACAATGCTCAATCATTTAGCTGCCACTATGGTGCAAAGACGATTATCAGATGGTCAGAGGTTGGTATGCATAACTACGGTATGTTCTTCAAAGCAATCGAATGAAATGAATGTCCACTACACAGCTGTCTGTCGTTTTTTCAGAAAACTGAGTTGAAGGTCGACCCAGGGTGACCTCAGATTGTGAAGACAAGGGAATATTGAGGCTCACTCGACGACATCCATTCGCCACAAGCAACGTTTTTAAAGCGCCACATTTACCATTTCGCCGGGCCTCTACGTGAATAGTTCGGAATCGCCCAAGGACAGCCGGGTAGAACTCTAGAAGGCCATCAAACGTCCTCTACTGAGTGACAACAAGAACGTTTGGCTTGGTGTTTACCACGGCAACACTGGAATCCGAGGACTTGGCAAAGAGTACATTGGTCTGACGAGAGGTGATTGTAACTCATGGACGCTTGTGAAATTAGAGGAAGCGAAATACAGCATCTGCAGCAAAAATGTTCAACCAACTGTTGCCTTTGGTGGAGATTCCGTCCTGTTGGGGATGTGTCTCTCATGACTGTAAACTTGACTTGGTGACAATACTTTAACTTTCAATTTGACGGGGAATCAGTATATCCAGGAGGTGCTTGATCCTGTTGATGTCACCGATATTGTTATTCAAAATATTTATGGATGACAACGATAGGCTATACCGTTGTCGTCAAATGACATCTTTCATTAAGAATAATGCAGTGGCTCGCCATGAGTCCAAACCTGAACACCCTTTTGCATATTTGGGAGCACATTATTGGGCGTTTACTCTACAATAGATACGACTGACGGGGGTATGCGACGAGGGGTACAGGCAGTTATAAAACACGTGGAGGGTATACTAGATATTATTATTGTACAAGGTTCCCACTTTACAAATATACGTTTTTGTCTCATGTCGTCATGTTGATTGATCCTCTCTCTTGCTCCACACCTACAACAGGTATCATTCTGAGCTAAAATAGATGATTTGTGTAATAAGTATAGTTACCATATCCATTATTAATACGTTGAAGCAAACTGTCCCTTGTGTTTTCTTGAAGTCAAGACATGACCTTACAGAACAACATGTAGCTTTACCAACGTACTGTGGATGCACACCACTGATGTCAGCCGAAACATTCAGCTTCGTGAAAAATACCGGGGGTGCTTAACTTTTTTCCAGGTGTATATATTGAATTTTACATATTGACTACATTGAAGTAGTTGACATTTAGTGTGTGAGCATGTGTAATAATAAGTGTAGAAGAATTTAGTACACGGACATGTGTGACAAGTTGAGGTACCGGACATTTAGTGTGTGGACATATGTTATAAGTTAAAAGCAGCGCTTAGAGCTGGGGCACGATTGATAAGTTCCAAAACACACGGCCGATGCAGTGTCATTGTATTACAACATTCTACATGTTACAGTATTGCATTTCTTTCACAGGGTTTCTTCTGCTCTGCTTCATACAATAGGGCTGCTTGGAAGGTGAAGGACGCCGTTGAGGACGTAGATGACACCGTTGGTGGCATGAACCACGTTCATGATGCTGACCTTGTTGAACTGGTGCACGTGACCTGCAATGTATTCCCAATAAAATGATTTTATTCCGTTTATAACAGCACTCGTTGAGGTTTAGACAACCAAGTGGAGAGAGCTTATAGAATGTTTCGTAAATTGCGCAGCTTTAAATGATTTGGTACGTGCCGACGTCTTTTCAGCAAGCAGAGAATATTGAGCACATACAGCCCAATCCTTCTTAGTCTTAAAAAAGTGTCATATTTTTGAGAGTCATACGATAGTAAAAATATCACCTGAAAGACTACTTGACAAACCGATGCATAGCCTGTAGGAAAACACCCGACACGAGTCAGAATCCCGCCGTGTCTAGATAGCTCCAGGCAAAGCATAGTGAAGAACTTGTGCAAAGCCTTGATAACAACTTTCCTGTAACTTCCCATAAATAACAGCCTCTAGAAACCTTGTGATAGTAAGCATATGTGATAGTAAGCCAGTTCTGGGTCAGAATATCGTCTCAAGCTCACTCTGCCAAAGGAATTTCAGGTGCAAAACTAAAAAATGTTTTCCGTTCCAATTTGGGAAACCAGTTTGATGTAAAAATATCAATTGAATATCAGAATTATCATCTCGCGGCCTCTATACACATAGGGTGAGTGTTATTTCACGAAAGAATTTGATTCAGCTTATGTGTATTGGACCCGTGAAGATCCGGGTTAGAATTGGTCTTCAGCAACCCATGCTTGTAAGAGGCGACTAACGGGACCGGGTGGTCAAACTCGCTGACTTGGTTGACGCATGTCATCGTATCCAAATTGCGTAGCGAGATGCTCATGCTGTTGATCACTGGATTGTCTGGTCTAGAGTCGATTATTTACAGACCGCAGCTATAGAGCTGGATACTGCGTTTGACGTTAAACAACCAACCAACCAACCAACCAATGTGTTGATCTACTTCCTCAAAATGTACAGTCAGTTAGTCTCTCTCATGATATGTGTCTCACCGTTCTGCATGGAGACGTGGATGCGGTTTCCCTCTAGGGAGGTGAGCATGTCGTTCTGATGCAGGGAATGGGGACCGTGGATGCCGTTCAGAATGTGGTACATCATTGTACCTGAAAAAACACAAAACATGCATTCATCAACACTGTGTGTGATATGGTAATTTTATACAGCTGATCCATTTGAGGAGGTAAATACAACTTGGAGGAGAAATATCCAGTTTGTGTTAGGTAATGTGTGAATACGAAACAAAGAGGTGTACATACTTTTCAGAAATTTGGCGTGATTGTCAAGGTTGTTTCGGTAGGCCGTCGGGAGCTTGCTGAACGCCGCATTGGTCGGCGCAAGAAGGGTCACATGTGGTCCTAACGGAAGAGGTAAAGGACATTGTGTATTCACAGAAGAGACATGTTCAGCAATACGTGTTTGGCCACTGGTTCTCAACATGGAGAAAGTTCCTCGTCGCCGCAAGGCAAGTTCATGTTTCAGTTCAATCATTCACAGAATTGTTGTATTACCGTGGTTTATATACTAGGCACATAAAGAAACTGTGCATACACAAATTTAAAATCTAAATTTATCAAACCTGTGTAGACACAGAAAGATTTAAACTCAAAGATTAGTGACATGTATCCAACATGCATGCACACGCCACGTTCCGTGACGACAGAGGGTTCGTCCTTGAGACGTGCAATACGTTGTTGCACGTGTATTCCGGGAAAGAGAAACAGAGCAAATAAATGCCACACAATACTGTCACTTTGGACAGCTCAACCCCTGCCCTTGCGATCGTTCAAAAAATTAAACGGCTATTGAAACGCATAGCATGCCAAGGCTCACGTCTGCACAACGTCATGAGGCCATTGGGATGGTCCGTGGGGAATGTCTCAACGACAAGTGGCTGCACATTTCCACTGCCACCGGAACACCATTTCTGCACTGGTGAGACGCTACCAGAACACAAATGACGTCATCGATCGGCCACGTTCTGACGTCCACGTAACAACGCCAAGACAGATGGATAAGGGTGACCCATCTTCGCCACAGGTTTCAGATCTGCAGTGATGACTGCCCGAACCATCCCAGGATTCTCGCCGTATCCACCCCAACACAGTTCGACAACGTTTACGTCATCACGGGATCAGACCACGACGTCCCGCCATACGGCCTATCCTGACACAACGTCATCGACAAGCTCGCCGAAATGTGGTGCCGAAATCATGTCCGCAGACCCTTGTTTTGGTGGAGAAATGTTGTTTTACAGATGAGTCCAGGTTTAACATTTCCCATAGTGATGGACGTCAACGTGCCTATAGACGCGTGGGAGAACGTTAGCGCACAGGCCTGTGTCTTGAGAGGAATCGCTTTGGTGGTGGTTCCGGATGATTTGGGGTGGAATAACAGCACGCCAAAGAACTCCTTTGGTGATTGTTCAGGGCAACTTAACTGGTGTGGGCTACAGGGATCAGATTCTTCGACCTGTGGCAATTCCTTTCTGCAACGTCATGGCCCTGGGTTAACATTCCAACAGGACAATGCCCGCCCTCATACGGCAAGGGCTGCTATGGATTTCTTTGCAACACCACAACGTTGACTTACTGCCTTGGCCTGCAAATTCACCGGATCTCTCCCCGATAGAGCATGTTTGGGACGAGATGGATCGACGTCTACGCCGTCTTCCTCATCCGCCAGATAACGTCCTTTGACCTTGCAACAGAACTTGAGAGAATCTGGCGTGACATCCCACAAGCCTTCCTTGCACGTTTGATAGGCTCTATGCGTCGTCGATGCACTGCTGTTCTCAATGCCGATGGTAGACATACCTGTTATTGAGCTTGTGACATGGTCGTTTGACCCTGTCCCGCTTGTGGATTCCTGACGTCATTGTGATTGACTTTTCAATTGAAATTCTCCTGACTTGTTATGGTCTCATGATCCCTCCATTAAAGTTTATATGTACCTTTGACATTGTTATCGTAATTATCAACTGGGATAATATTTTGACAATGCACAGTTTCTTTATGTGGCTAGTATACTAAATGAACACATAAGTATACATTCAGTAAAACGATTAAAACAAAGGCAAAAGTTAAAGCAAAGAGTGACACAATGTGTGTTCAATAGAGTAAATGTGTTACTTTACTCTCTATCTCGCTCCAGGTTCCAGATTTCATTAAGTCGGCAATCAAAGGTGCTGTACTGACCATAGCTTTGACTTAGAACGTGCAAATACCGCCATGTGTAATATTGCCATGAGTACCGTTACCGTGGATAGTGCAGTTGACACCCTGGGGTTCCGTTGGGGCAAATTGTACCGTTGCTATGGGTTACAAATGCCATGGGTACCGCTGCCATGGTGAGAACAGTTTCTACCGTAAGTCCCATTGATGCATAATTTGCTATTGGCATGCTGGATTGGGTGATTGACAGTATTGGCGTTATATGTGAAGTTTCCATGGGTACCGCGCTGCCATGTTGAGTGCAGTTTATACCCCAAGTGCCATTACGACACAGGACATTTGCGTGAGGGCGGAGTTGTCCAGACGTTTTGTTGGTGGTTGTGTTCAGCAATCCTGATCCCTGTAGCACGACCTTGTTCACAAGGAAGATGAAGCCGTTGGAGGCTTTCTTGTTGAATGCAGTAATATTGACGCCGTTCACGAACACTGCCTGCATTAACAGAAAAACAGACCAGACTCACTGGGCGCTAAATCAACTCCGCCAAGGTTGGAATCTACCCGTACTTTGTATATCAGATATCAGTCCCGTCAGGAGTATGTTCTATGTACCACATTCCTTCCCATACGCCCTGATCTGTCAAAAGTATGTTGTATCTAGCAAATGCCTTCCCAGTTGTTCACCTTGGTCATTCAGGTTCAAGGATCAACACAACAGTGTGACGGTGTTTTGTGTACCTTGATCTTGCAGTTATTGAAATAAGGAATTAACCACAGCACAGCTGTACTTCTTGTTTAGGTATGATCTGATTACCATTAAAATACAGGAATCTACACTATATTATCTGTCCTTCTTGTTTACCTTGGTCTTAGTGTGATTGTAATACTGTAATCTACACTATATTATCTGTACTTCTTGTTTACCTTGGTCTTAGTGTCATTATAATACTGTGCTCTACACTATATATGATCCTTGTCCTTCTTGTTTTGTAATTTCTGGTCTTGAAGTGCCATTATAATACTGTAATCTGGCAATCTATATTATCTGCACTGGTGTAATTGCGTTTGTTTTACCTTGGTCTGTAGTGAAAGGTATGACAAACTGTAATCTACACTATATAATCTGTCTTTTTTTGTTTACCTTGGTCTTAGTGTGACTTGGTAATACAGTAATATGCACTATATTATCTGTCCTTCTTGTTTACCTTGGTCTTAGTGTGGTTTATAATACTGTAATCTACACTATATTATCTGTCTTTTTGTTTACCTTTGTCTTAGTGTGATTATAATAATTCTTAATCTACATATATTATCTGTCCTTCTTGTTTACCTTGGTCTTAGTGTCACTATAATACCTCGTAATCTACACTATATTATCTGTCCTTTTGTTTACCTCTTTGTCTTAGTGTGATTATAATACCAAGTTATCTACACTCATATTATCTGTCCTTCTTGTTTACCTTGGTCTTAGTGTCATTATAATACTGTGCAATCTACACTATGTTATCTGTCCTTTCTTGTTTACCTTGGTCTTGGTGTGGTTATAATGCTGTAATCTAGACTATATTATCTGTCTTTTTGTTTACCTTTGTCTTAGTGCGTGATTATAATACCGTAATCTACACTATATTATCTGTCCTTCTTGTTTACCTTGGCCTTAGTATCATTTATAATACTCGTAATCTAC